>NC_142931.1:29769448-29821948 GCF_046866305.1 Octopus bimaculoides
TGTTCTTGAGCAAGACACTTTATTTCACGTTACTCCAGATCACTCAGCTGTAGAAATGAGTTGCGACGTCACAGGTGCCAAGCTGTATCGGCTTTTGCCTTTCTCTTGGATATCACTGGTTGCGTGGAGAGGGGAAACCGGTATGCACGGGCGACTGCTGGTCTTCCATAAACAACCTTGCCCGGACTTGTGCCTGAGAGGGTAACTTTCTAGGTGCAATCCCATGGTCAGTCATGACCGAAGAGGGGTCTCAGTAAACCGTACAAAGGAAAACGGTAGGCTTCATGATACGTAAACATAGTTTTTTTGCAAGCTTTTGGTCATTATTGATATGTGCTAAGTCCATCTCTTCAAAATTTACAACAGCACTGAATGATTACTTGTAACAAGGTCATAAACGTTACTTGTTATTACTGTTCTTTAGTCCCTAGTCATCTGTAACTGAATAGTCATAAGGTCAAAGACATTCCAGACGTGATCATCAGGTCCGTTTGTATATCTAGAACTATACTTTACAGTCTGTTCTTCCTCACTATGACGTTAGGGTGGAGCTTGAGGGAAATCAACAAAATCGAGTGACCAGGTAGACCAGGGTGGTACACATAATGAGATTTTGTTTATTTAATGGTCATATAATAACAGAATTACAAACCGAAACGGAAAAATTAATCTCCAGAGCATCAGTTTAATGGAATTCCTTCTCTGTACATATATTTCTTTCCAGCTATCGTTTTACAATTTTTGTTTTTTTAAAGGAACGTTAACAACGTTCATTATAATGGACTCGAAGGGTCTACGAAAGCCAGAGGCCGGCCGCACTATGTGGCCAAAGCTAAAATAAAAACAAACATAAAAATAACAAAAGCAAGTAGAAGTTTTGCAGCAGTAGTAGCAACAGTATTAGTTTTAATATAGTTAATATTACTAGTAACATTATTATCAGTCACTTCCAGCGTGTAGTAATTGCAGTATTAATAGATAAAAGTCGTAGCTTCCTGAAACATCTCAATAGCTTCACATTTATAAGTTTGTGGTGATAATTGCTGAAGTTAATTTGGTTCCACTGTGTTGACTGTAGATATTATGCTAAGGGTCATGAGGTTACTTAGTGTATTGTGACAGTTGTTGTAGATCATTTGTTTTTGCTATTAAGTTTCATTGACCTATAAGGTTTGTGTAGTGTGAACATAATGTGAATACCATTCTCGTGTATATTTTAAGAGTTTGAATAGTTACATTGTTGCTATATCTAAAGTTGATATCAGATAGTCTAATTCAAGGCTGCAGCGTATTGAAGTACCCCAACACTTTCACATCTTTATGATAGGGTACCCCAAAATAACCGGGACAAGCCTTTTGTAGTTCAGGCTTCCGCTGCTAGAAGCCACTTGATGCGTCACTCTGCTGACCGGCATCGTCCGGTGGGGTCGTACTGCCATGTGGTTGTGTCTTTTCTTTGCGGTGCTTCTCCCCCTCTTCGTCGATTTTTGCGATGGCAGAAACGAAGGAACAGCGTGCTTCCGCGAAATTCTGTTTTCTGCTGGGGAAAACGGCGACTGAAACAGTTGTTATGCTTCAAACAGCTTATAAGGACGCTACCATGAGCAAGGTCACAAGCTTACGAATGGTTTCCACGCTTCAGGAATGCTCCCTTGTCGCTTGAAGACCAACCTCGTTCAGGGAGACCGATGACTTCCTGGACGAATGAAACATCACGAAAATTCATGAACTGATCTTAGAGGATCGTCGCCGAACAATTGATGAACTTATTGATATGACTGGTGTGTCCTGGAGGTTCTGCCAACGAATTTTGAGCTAGGAATTGCGAATAAAAAAGAGTTGCAGCAAAATTTATGCTTCGTCAGCTCACGGAATATCAAAATGCGTGTCGTGAACTAAAAGAGCAGTTGAAAATTGATCCGAACCTTTTTCCGAAGGTCCTCACTGATAATGAAAGCTACTGTTACGGCTACGACCAGGAAACAAAGCAGTAATCAATCAATGGAAACATTCAATGTCCCCACACCCCTCCAAAAGCGCGTCAAGTGAAGTCCAATGTCAAGACGATGCTGGTTTGTTTCATCGATGCGAAAAGAATTGTCCACGCAGAATTCATTTCTCTTGGTCAAACTGTTAGCCAGAATTTTTTCTTGGTAGTTCGGAAGCGTTTGCAAGACGCGGTGACACGAAATGTCCCGATCAACGACAAAGCGGAGAGTGGTAGTTTCATCACGACATTGCCTTTAGTATGAGACAGTTTTTGAACCAAAAATGGCATGACCCCGCTTAATCATCCCCTCTTCGTCCGATCTTGCTCCCTGCGATGTTCTTGTTCCCCCGAATGAAAAAAGTCCTTAAAGGAAAACGTTTTACAGATGTGGAAGTAGTGAAGAAAAAAAAAAGACCACGGAGGCGTTAATAGACCTCACTTCGTAAGAGTTCCCTAAACTGCTTCAAACTGTGGAAAATTCATCTGGCCCAATGCATTGCTTCAAATGGAGAATTTTTTGAAGGTGGTAAAAGCATAAACATGTAAATCTAAGTGAACAAAATAATATTGCAAAATTCTCGTTTCTTTTGGGCATATCTCGTATATAGGCTATTTGAATGAGTTTGTTCTTTTATAAATCGTAATATATGACACAAGTCATAAGTTGAAGCATTTCAGAGATGTTACAACATATAAGTAGAAACTCTGTCTGGTACCTTCTATTATTATTAATTACTAGTGTTGTTCGTCTCGATGAACGTTTGTATTCATAAATTTGTTGTTTTACTGTTATTTTATAACTGTGGCTGCCATGAAAGGCGTTACCATTTGTGTTGACGTCATATATTTCCACTACCAGAAAAATAGCGAGCGGGAAATATGACCATTAAAAAAAAAATGGACAAACTTCTTCATGTCTTTTTATTTTTATTTATGTAACGTTACGGATACTGAAAAGTGATCAGATTGTAACTTCGTTACAACAATTTGTTTTTAGTTATGTCTGATTGAAAGTGAATGACAACACATTTCACTCACTTATTTTGAGTCCGATGATGCTTTCATCGTATATGAATAGATGATTCAGCAATCAGCACCAGGTCTCTTCAAACATAATGACACAATTCGAAACGAACTTTGAAGCGTGAAGGTTCCCGAGGCTTCTACTTGTTTCGATTCGTGGATTGTTAAAAACTCCTGCTTTGGATGTGTTAATGCTTTGAAGTTTCTCAGCAAGTAGCTGCTTTCATAATATCTACTGCATAATACCTGGTGTAACTGTTAATCCTGCCGCCATTGAGTTAACTTTTCTAAATTCAGTACGCTGCTGGCATCACTTATAATAGCGTTTGTACACAACTTATAATGGCTATTGCACATAGCTATTATATTTTAAGATCGTATTGTGAATGCTTTAAAATGAAATAGAATGACATTAAATAAACAGGAAATCACAGGAATTTTGAAGGTGGGTATTTAAAAGTGATAGAGCCGAAAACAGGTTTTGATGTTGCTTGGATTTGAAAGCTTTAACTGTAAATCTGATAGATTAGCACATTTACGAAGAAATAACTGATAGAACTTAATTTCATTATGCTAAGCCTTTCTTGTTCAATTAATGTTTCATCGATTAGACGCTAGAGCTAATTGTATGTGGTCAAAAATACTTCATTATATTATCTTCATCTCCTACCAATGTTACACGATGTTGATATTGAGGCATGGCTGGTCGATATATCACAACAGAAAGGAAAGCACAAACCAAACAGGACATTTGAATTGACAGAGAAGCAGTAGAGGACAATTTCAACAAGCGCTATTTATGATTATCTGTGTCGAATGACCGATTTCAGAGAGGCTATTATATGGTAGAATTAACGTAATTATAGCTCATGACAGTTTATTGTGATCAGATTGCTGTGGATTGGCATTTTCTTTCAAGCTTCTTAGCTTGACTCCACGGTGGAATTTGTAGCAAGATAACAGGTGGTGTATGGGGATGTATGTGTTAGAAGCATGTTCGCTTGGTTTATCATGAAATATGGTGAATTTAGATCTACAGAAAATCCGTGATGCGGTTTAATTGGAGCATCCTTTAGTTATGGACGAATTGATTTAAGTAACAGAATATAGCAAACGGCTTGTGAGAAACATCAACATCAACATGAAATATCTGCACAAAGAGTGCATTTCACATTTTATTTATTTTTTTTATATATAAAAGAAATTGCGTAGAAGAGAGATCTATAGCACACTTTACGGACCAAAACACATTTTAAAAAATCGTTCAATATCACTAGCTATGTATACATTTATCTCTCTGGGAAAGAAGGCCGTAAGTATTATTCAGGTATTAAGAAAACCAAGGTTCAGTTTATTTGACAATAACATTTAAGATATAACAATAGCAAGATATACTCATAGTCAACAACACTCATACACATGCACACAAACAACCACACATACACAGCAACAAATGTATGCCTATACATGTATGTATGTATGTATGTATGAACATTATCACATTCTTCATATATATAGGAACTTCGATGCGGAAGCGCAATATGATTTTGCTCAAAGCATATAACTAGCGTACTGTTAAGTGAATGAGTTCATAGATCGCTCATAACACCGTTTTTATTCATTATGAGAGAAAGTCGAGACAAAACGTAAAAATCGATTTAAAGTTATGAAAGTGACTGCCGAGACATGAAGTGTGACATTCGGATGATAGATACTCTGCCAGCTTAGTTTGAGAGAATTATTCTCTGTAAATATACAAGAATGACAAAATTTATTTAAAAATGAGTCTTTTCAAGAATTCTTTAACTAAGTTGTATCTAATCATCCACTGAGATTTACTTTGATCTCTACAGTCTGAGTTGAAACTGTTCCAGGATTGACATTGCTTTTTCATTTCTCCAGAGTAGTACCAGTTATACTTTGATGTCAATATAATTGTCTATGCGTCACCTCTACTAACATTAACATTCTCTATGGATTATTATTGATTGCCAATCAGCTTTTCATTAAATGTTCTGCCATTGAACATTTGACCAGTTTTCCATTGATGATAGAATCCATTCGTCAGCAGTCGGGTGAAAATGCGTGATTTAGTAGCTAAAGCTTATTTAGTATTTGGTCATTAATTTGTATAGCAATAGTTATGTGGTTAATTTATAAGGGAATAATAATGTAATTAATTTGTAAGATAATAGATATGTGGCTAATTTGCAAGGTAAGAGTTATGTGGTTTAAGGCGGCGAGCTTGCAGAATTGTTAGCACGCCGGGAAAATGCTTTCGCCCGCCTTCATGTTCTTAGTTTAAATCTCACCGGGGTCGACTTTGCCTTTCATCCTTTCTGGGTTGATAAAGTAAGTACCAGCAGAGCACTGTGGTCGAGGTAATCGATTTAGCCGCTCCCTCGAACTTGGTAGCTTTGTGCCAAAATACGAAACTAATCGTTATGTAGTTAATTTGTATGGCAATATTTATGTGGTGGGAATGGAACAGATATTATTGATATTGTCTGCTCGTTGTTATAAGTTCATGGGTTCAGTTACTGGACCAGGAGGTGGATTGCGCCTCTGAGAAAAATACTTCATATCACATTACTTTACTCTACTCAGCTGTAACGTGTAACAGTCGCATACTCGTGCAGCTCTCGATCTCTTCACACGAATACCGACCGGATACTGATGTTGGGGTCAAGAGGGTATCTATATCTGGTTATGCCTACATGTGTTTTAAAACTATTAGCGGAAACAGCCCACCAAGTTATACTCGCTGGCGAGTGATGGCTGGCTATACTGGCTGGGGTGCTGTGGTGTATCCTTAAATAAATTTTGATCATTGCAACATAATGTTGTTCCTTCACCCGTAAGGTTATCAGACTTCGTGTCTATGGAAAAATACTAAAGAACGTAAGTTTTGTGCAACAGAATCTTAGAGCTATTTTCGGTTCCTATTAGGAAACGTTTAACTTCACTTTCGGAAAGAAAAAAAAAACAAAAACAAAATAGCAAAACTTTTCCTTTAAAATCTTTTAAATGATCAGACCATTGTTGCTGTTTAATCTCAACCTTGACTGAGCAGACCAATCATCTGAGGCGTTCTAGCCATGACCATTCTGTCTTTTATGGGTATTGGGGCTACATCACCGAAAGTAACCTGCAACTTTTTTAAGGCGGCAAGTAGTGATTTAAGGGAGATTTGGTTGCTACTTTTAGCTCTAACACACAGTCACTCTTTCATTTTTATACCTATGTAGGAAGCAATGACTGATTTTCCTGCTACCATTTAATTGTTGTAATAGAAATCGACCGTGAGCCTCAGATACCGAACAATTAGTTCTTAATGAATAAGGCTGTCACATATCCTAACGAGAGAAAGTTCTAATTATTATAGCATCTAATTTTTATACTTAAAGCGTATCAAATCTTTGAATGAGTGTCAATGATCTAATTTAAGAGAGAATTTGTGACATTTATTGGTAGGAAATCGGCAAATATTTGTCGCCTTCAGTTCAGAATATTCTCTCCAGTCCTCTTCTTCGCTGCTTAATTCAAGTAAATCCTCACAGATAACATGATTTGTCTCTGCAATTGCTAATCGGATTTAAAACATTGGACTAGCTTAAATCAGATATACTGCACTCACCACCTTAAGCCCGCCTTTCTGCTCGCTTGTCTGCCAGTTTTACTGCAGATATGCGTGCATAAATGCAGACTATTTATTTTATTTATTTCTTACATGTCACTGTGTTGTTTTTTACTCTCTCTTTCTCTCTCTTTCTCTTCGTATATATTCTTCTGTTCATATTTCCCCTCTTTCTTTCAATTCTTCCATAAATTTTTATCGTTTCCTAACGTTTCTCTTTCTCTTTCTGTCATTCGCTTCTTTTAATTATTTCACCCCATCTGTCCATTTTCTTTTTTCTCTTTTTGCTTTTAATTCATTCCCTCTTTCTACCCAGCTTTTCTTTCTTTTTTATTCTTATTTTTTTCCCTTATTTTCTTTCGTTATTTGTGTTAATCTTTTCCTTATTTTGTCTCATCTGATATACATTTTCTTTTCACTTTCCCTTCATAATCATTCTTTCTTTCTTTCTTTCTTTCTTTCTTTCTTTCTTTCTTTCTCTCACTTTCTTTTCTGCTTTCCTCAATGTACTATTACCATAATCTCAAACCCGATCATCAATCAGCTAGACAATAATTCGAATGCCAACACAACCACAGCAACAAACAACAAGAACAACAACAACAACAACAACAACAACAACATTAACGGCTACATCATCTACGCCATCACCGCTTTGCATAACTATTAGTTTACGAATCAGCGTTTTTGGTCTCATCTTCATCGCCGTCGATTTAGTCGTCATCATCAAATAATGAATGAAAGAAAGAAAGAAATATAAACAAAAGAGAGCGAAAGAAAGGAAGGAAAGTGTGTGTATGAGAAAGAGAGAGAGAGAGAGAGGGGGGGAGGAAAAAGAAAGGTAAAGGAAGTGAGAATCACAAACAGAAAGACGATAAAGGAACCGATTTCTCGCTGGGGCATTTTCATTTGCAGAGATTTCGTGACGCTCTGCAATTTCTCTCTTCAAACAATCCGCACGGTATTAAAACTGAGAAAACGTCTGCCATAGGCTTCACAGAATCTTTGTGACATGCAATAATATGTCGGTGTGAATAATTAGTCAAGTAGTTGATGGAACAAAGTAGAAGACATGTCATTACATATTTCGTCCCGTTTATTATGTGGACATGTGAGCGTGTTAGTGTGTGTATGTCTGTATCTGTGTACGTATATGCAATATCAAATATGCGATTGTCCTTCAGTTTGTATAAACATTAATAAAGCTGGCGTTGTTAATTAACAATGAATCTATTTGTTTATGTTGTTCCATGTACTATTGAAGTATATATGAGAGTCTCTATGTATTAGTATTTATAGTTTATTGTTCCATCTCTGCTAAAATATGAGCGTTGACGTATTGTTGGAACACAGAAATTCCCATCTGTGAATGATTATTCACATGCTTAAATGCATGCTTGTACAAACCAAGCATGCACATAGTCATACATATACGTCGTATATGTATGAATTTACAAAAAAAGACAAAAAATGAAGACGGGTGTGTAAACAACAAACAGATATATATATATATATATATATTATATATATATATATATATATATATATATATATATATATATATATATATATATATATATATATATATATATATATATATATATATAAACAATTGCAGCGTGGAAGGCGTTTATAAGCCATTTAAGAAACACACAAACACCGTTAGATCCACTTCAACATTTAAATTTAAGTTGTGTCAAAATATTTTCGTCGCTTTGAAACCGCGACCTGTTCACTGACAAAATTTCGTGCTGCATTGAAATTTTGTCAGTGAATAGGTCGCGTTTTCAAAGCGATGAAAATATTTTGACACCATATTAAATGTTGAAGTGAATCTAATGGTTTTGGTGTGTTTTTTTAAATGGCTTATAAACACCTTCCACGCTGCAATTGTTTTTGTTTCAGCACACGATCTCAGATGAAGTCACTCAAAAAGATCTTCAAACTCGCTCCCCGTTCACCATATAAGGGCGTGCTGGGGTCGAGTTTGAACTATAATAATTATAAAATGTAATTTCATGATAGTGAAATATAATTTTAGCTGAAATTTAATTAAATATTTTAACCTAGTTCATTTAGATGTAAAATAGCTAAAATTAATACAATAAATGAAAACAAAGCTATCAAAATAAAATCGAATTAACGTTGCATTATCAAATGAAAATTCTGAGCTCATAATCTTAGATTTACAAACCTATGTTCTCAAAACTTGGTTTTCTTTTCAGGGCCAGGAAATACTTCAGATTTGATCATTAAATAATACACTATATAGGTTACATCCAAACCACATGCCAAAATAGCAAACTACAGCAGTGTTTCTAAACCGTTTTTCGTACGACCTACTTCGATTTTCCAAAAAACAACGCGAGCTCCACCATCAACAGATGAAGTCGTTATGTAGCATTTAGGATAAACACGTGTGCTGAGGGTGCTGCGACACTCTGTCTCCGAATGTAGGAGTCTATGTCTCACCAGGACATTTACCGATGTAGGCGAAAAAATACCCGCACAGCAGTACGAGCTTTGTCGAGTCAGATACTGAACTCTGGGCCAAATGTTTCTACCATCCTTAATGCTCGTCCTTGCTGCACCACTCGTCTTCACACTCGAGCTTGATGGAACGGCTCACTTTCTCAACGCTTTCTGGCAACATCTTTCCGCTCCTTCGTAGGTAGTTTAAGATACCTGAGCCTCGAGCGAACCCTGCTTCCAACATATCTAACGCCTATCTCTATCAGGAAGGCAAATTACCTCCAATCCATTTGTTTCACTGACTTCAACCAGCATTCAAAAGACGCTTTATATAAACATTATTGCCAGTTTTATTCACATGTCACTTACTTATGTCTCTATCTGAAGTAACTGATGTCCCACCAAAATATTGCCACGCCTCCCCGGTGGGATGTACACCCAATCTTACGGAACACTGAAGACCATTCAACTGACTGAGACACATTCAAACCTCAAAATAACGGAAACATTGTTTCACAGAAACTGTTTCTCCCACAGTATTTTTCTGCAGTCATCCTATTGACAATTATTTCTTTTAAACTGCTATTTCATTGCTTTCAGTCTCCCAGGTTTTGGATGCCTCCATCTCTTTTCTTTTACTTTTTCTTTCCTCAACTGTCTGACATTTCGTTCTTACACTAAACACTTTGACCAAGTAAAGGTGATAACTTTGTAGTTATTATACAGTTGCCACAAGTTCAGTTTTTCACTTGCATAGCAACTGTGTGATTGCTAGTAATTCTTTTAACGATCGGTCATACATGATAGCGAGCGATAGGAAGCAATCATTTTCAGTCTATATATACTTAAGTACATACTTCATATTGTCACTATTGTGTTAGATTTATCAAATCTTTACAGATGCAGTATTAATAGAACGAACATTAACTCAATTTATTTCCAAACACGGAATTTTTCAACAAGAATGCGAATTACTCTATTGGCTTTTGTATTTATTGTATTTATGGTGTTAGACGCTATATATAAACTTTGTCCAAATTATCAAATGATTTTTGGTTCTTTAACTGCGATTAAGATGTAGAAAAAATAGTTCGAATGGACAATGGTACGAACACTTAATTTATTTTACCTGTACTGAATAATAGTATATTCACTAGCGCAACGGGGAACTTGATTCCCAAAATGACAAAGTCGAAGTGCAGCGAAATTGTAATTAAAAAGTATTTGATCCTGGTGCATGTATGTATGTATGCATGTATGTATGCATATATATATATGATATGGATAATATACATAATACACACACACATAATGATACACACACACACACGCACACACATGCACACACACACACACATACATACATACATACATATATATATATATATATATATATATATATATATATATATATATATATATATATATATGTATAGGTATACAGACACGCACACACATATTTATACATACAAGTTTTTAAATATGTGCATATATATAGTCGTACAATTTTAGCAGTTCCAGTTATAATGCTCCAGCCTGACCGGCCACAGTATTCCAGTTAGGACTAGTAAAGGAGTAAAAAAGAGGGAAATATGTATGTATGAAATATGTATGTATGTGTTTACCTACATACATACATACATACAACTCTTCCTTCTTTTCCGTCTCCGAATCCACAATGTACAGACGTAATGTATACACCTGTTCTAACATGCAGTGATGGCTACAAGTATTCTACAGTGCAGTAGACAGCAACGAAACGAAACACTTTTAACACACCTGTAAATTAACACTTATAGAGCCCAACCCACGCACACACATTCGCGCGCTTCATGGTCAGTTCTCTCATGTCCAAATGATATTCCTTGTATCAGAGTAAAACAGTTATTTAGTATAGATTGTTCGCCGCTCTTAGTGTATGTGAAGATACAGCTGGCGTGTCGCGTGACTGAAATAGCAAGCTGAGGCTAACAATGGAAAATAGTGAAAGAACTATCATTAGATAATGAGAACGCATGTGAATTTTAGAGAACATTTAAGAAAATAATATAATTTTGGAGATGGGTCAGCACATAGTTCAAGTGTATATAGGCGGTTGAGTTAACATCAAAGTTTCTTTACTATGAACACGGACACTAATACACACACACACACACACACACAAATATATATATATGTATATGTATGTATGTATGTGTGTGTGTCTATCTATCTATCTATCTATCTATCTATCTGTCTGTGTAAATTCTATATAATTATATATATATACATATATATATATATATATATATATATATATATATATATATATATATATATATATATATATATATATATATATATATATATATATATATATATATATATATATATATGTATGTATATATATATATATATCTCACTTGGATGCACTGATGTTGAAAGTTTTTGGATTTGAATTTAAATTATGTTCATGTTGTTCTATTGTTACTTTGTGTAAATATTTTATAAAACATAACACAATGGTGATACTGTAAGAAATGTAATTAAATATATTTGAAGGAGAAACAATTGTTTCGTATCGCTTGGTACACGAGTTACCGGTAGCAAATAATTGCAGGCCATCATATGATGGTATAAGCAGGAGGGGGCGAACCATAAAAAATGTAATAACATGACACAGATTTTGCAACGATACTATTTGTGAGAAGCTATGGAGTGCCGAGATAATTTTGAAATCAGTAGAGGACAGTAGAGTTACACTGACAGAATACAATATATTGGGCGGTTTACGCCGTTTATTGTTTTGTATTCAAAACTTTTTATAGTCGTGCTTATATTTCACTTGGTGTTGCTGTTGTTGATTAGTCCCAGGTCAGCTTCTGACTGAAGCAGACAAGGTTTTCCAACTTCGTCCTTCGGCTATCTCTCTCACGGTCATTTTTTTTTCTTGACGTTTCTTGCATTTGTTGTTGTTGGCACTTCGTCGCTTACGACGTCGAGGGTTCCAGTTGATCTGATCAACGGAACAGCCTGCTCGTGAAATTAACGTGCAAGTGACTATAGCACTCCACAGACACGTGTACCCTTAACGTAGTTCTCGGGGATATTCAGCGTGACACAGTGTGACAAGGCTGACCCTTTGAACTACAGGCACAACAGAAACAGGAAGTAAGAGTGAGAGAAAGTTGTGGCGAAAGAGTACAGCAGTGTTCGCCACCATCCCCTGCCGGAGCCTCGTGGAGCTTTTAGGTGTTTTCGCTCAATAAACACTCACAACGCCCGGTCTGGGAATCGAAACCACGATCCTATGACCGCGAGTCCGCTGCCCTAACCGCTGGGCCATTGCACCTCCACTTTCTTGCATTATATTGTAAAGTACAATGTTTGCCGTTTTGCGAAAGTTGGCAGGGCATGGTTTGAGGAAAATTTGGCACCTATTTGTAGCTGATTGAGCGATGACAGAGAAGTCTCTGCAACTTCTTTGTGTATATTAATATCTGTGTAAACACTATGAAATAGCGGTAATAAACCAGGTCGGTAATGCAAGTTCATCTTTTTTACTTTTACTTAATATACTTAAAATTTAAATCACTCATGAATACGAAACTTTCAGTATTAATCCAACAATCTGAGACGAGTCACATGATTATTCCATATCGAGGGCGTTGGCAATCAGCCGATGCAATGGAACAGAAGTCAACTAATTATCAGAGACAGTAAGTGTTGAAATCCTGCTGCCATCATTACGTTGTGTTTGTAGCAAGTACACTTAACTTTCAAAATAGCCCTTTTCCTATAGCCACAAATGACGTCAGCCGGTTATTGGCAACATTGTAAAACAAACGAACATTTTAACAACCTACAGAACTGTGCTCAAATATTCCTATCTACAGCTTGGAGTGATGGGGTACATATAACACTTATTTGTCTTAGATTCCCTGCAGGAATACGTAGGCTTCATTGGTTTCCATATAACCCAATGGGAAACAAGATTCATACCGTTTCTATTGAATTATCGCTTTTAATTATGTGTTTAATGTTATATGTATCGCAAGACAGATTATTTAAATGTTTATTCAGTTTACTTCCGGTACGAATCAATTACTTAATTGATGTCCCTTGGGACGAAAATAGTTAATCGATGGCGTTTGAAATCGATCTTAATACATCTCAACCTTTCTTGGAGTTAAGCCAAGGAAGATAAACATATTACTCTTACTGCTTCATGAAGTGGAATAATAGGAAGACGGTTAAAAAAGAAAGAAAGAAAGAATGAATGAAAGAAGATAGGTGTCATTACTGTCTCTGGTGCATTTACACCTTCTTAGTTTATCAAAAACACCGAACAGAATCTTAGCAAGTGAATCAGCTTCGTCGGAGATAAGGCTTTTTTAGACTGTAAATAGATATTTAATGTCAATGTGTATATTTACATATTTATGTATATATTTGTGTGTTTAAATTATATATCTAATACGTGTATAAATAATAGATGCATATGTGTGTGAGTTATAATTTTGAGTATATATAATATGTACACACACATACGTACGTACATACATACATACATACATACATACATACATATATTCATACACATATCTACCTACCTACTTACCTAGAAAAGTATGTGCCGTCATGGAAGTTAGTTGCCTTGCTGATATGAATATCTCTTCGAAAATCAAACAGAAGGAAGATATCTATGGACAAATGATTCGAAACTCCCAGTTTCTTTATCCAGATTATGAATTCACATTTATACCAATGATTATTTGTGCACTTAGTTTTATAAGTAAATACCTAAGTGACAATTTGGATAATCTAGGTTTTTCTGTAAAAGAAATCAACCATCGCAAATGTACACACACGAGACATAAAATCTGTATGTGGAACAGTGAAAATATGCAAGACATTTCTCAAGTTTGAAATGTGAATTTGTTTTCGTTATTTATATTCCACCGATGGAGCTTTGTATCTTTGTCAGAAACCAGCTGCTACCTCAGAGGAAGATTTCAAATGATTAGAAGCAAAAAGAAAACTTATATACTTAGTGCATAGATCCTCCATCAGTTTTATTGACAAATTTAATCAGTTGTTCGATCAGCTGAATATGTAATAATTGCATGTATTGTTAAACTTATTCTCTGAGAAAATCTGTATGGCACACCACCTGACACACCTTGTTTGTTGCATTACAGCTCACTCAGGCTTACAGGCTTACAAACAAACTAAGTATACTCAATTTCTTTTACCAAGCTTGAGCTGAACCGAAGTTATAATAACAGACATATGCTCAAGACGCCACTCAGTGATATCTAAACGTGGACATTATAATTACGAAGCAAACTTAACCGTTGGGTCATGCTTTGTTCATTTATCGTGTATAAATGTATGAAGGCATGTAGTATATGTGTATATACGCATATATACATGTATGTCTTATCTGGGGCTTGGTCAAAAAATTGTAAAGCGGTCCGTTATGTTTCCACTCGCTCGCTTTTTTCCGCACATCAAAAGCAAAAAAAAAAAAACAGTAAAAAAAGAATGCGCTTACATTATTATTTCACTCACTGGTAGGATTATTAAATATATACATATACATATTCAACTGCTAAGTTACAGGGACGTAAACCCACCAATATCGGTTGTCAAGCGATGGTGGAGGGACTATCACAGACACATAAGCATCTATCTATCTATCTATCTATCTATCTATCTATCTATCTATCTATCTATCTATCTATCTATCTATATATATATATATATATATATATATATATATATATTATATATATATATATATATATATATATATATATATATATATATATATATATATATATATATATATATGTGTGTGTGTGTGTGTGTGTGTATGTATACAGCAGGCTTCTTTCAGGTTCCGTCTGCCAAATCTACTTACAAGGCTTTGGTCGGCCCGAGGCTATAGTAGAAGACACTTGCCCAAGGTGTTTATTTGTTCTACCATTACTCAGAAATAGTACAATTTTGGCTTTTTGTTATGACTAATACAAATTCGGTATTTCCGAAGTCATACAATTTTTGAACCGCAAAACATCAGTTTGTTTTATCTAATCCTAATACTTAATTCCAAATATTTTTATTAGATTTTACAAAATAGCATCAACAGGTAACTGTGACTACAGGACTATATCAATTCAATTCAGATTCGGCTCAGATGAACTTTCCTTATTAATTTATAGCTTAAATTCTTCAATGGTCATCTCTAGGACACAATGTCTTCTAATCAGCAATTTACGACTGCCTGCGTTTTCATTTGTATGACTTTGTCAGAGTAGGAAGGGTAGCAGTGGCAAGATCTTTTTTTAAGGCCACTGAGACTGATTGTAGGAAGGGAGGATGCAATAAAGGGAACCAAAGATATCCAAAGACCAGCAGGGAAAGTTTAGACCGATCGATAAATTAAATTTACAACACTAGAATAGGAACAATCCATCCAACGGCTTACGTACAAGCTGCTATGATAAAGGTTACTTGCCCAGTGTGCTATACGGTGAGAGTGAGCATGAAATAACATAGATGCAAAGAGAATTTCGTCACTGTGATAGTTTATAAAAAGTCAAGTTAAAAAAATTGAGTGATTGCTTTGACGAGATTGAAAGATTACGTAGAGGATTTCGAGGAGTTACGAGTTTTGGGGGGTTATTAGCGAGAGGTAATCACATAGGTGCAGGAGTGGCTGTGTGGTAAGTAGCTTGCTTACCAACTACATGGTTCTGGTTTCAGTCCCACTGCGTGGTACCTTAGGCAAGTGTATTCTTCGGGCCGACCAAAGCCTTGTGAGTGGATTTGGTAGACGGAAACTGGAAGAAGCCCGTCGTATATATGTATATATATATATGTGTATGTATGCGTGTGTATATGTTTGTGTGTCTGTGTTTGTCCCCCCAACTTCGCTTGACAACTGATGCTGGTGTGTTTACGTCCCCGTAACTTAGCAGTTCGGCAAAAGAGCCCGATTGAATAAGTACTAGGCTTCCAAAAAATAAGTCCTGGGGTCGATTTGCTCGACTAAAGGCGGTGCTCCAGCATGGCCGCAGTCAAATGACTGAAACAAGTAAAAGAGTAAAAGAGTATATAGGGAAAAAGGAAATGATAAACAATTATGACGGAGAAGAAGAAATACGTATTTTTTTACGAACTAAGTTCACAAATTTTGACGTATCGATTAAATAGATTCTGCTATCTGGTACTAATCTCTGTTTTATTTTATCAGCAGAATGATGAAAGGCAAAGTTCATGCCAGCTTAGTTTTAATTAAAACTATAAAGAGACGTAAATAAATGCTGCACACAATTTTGTCTGGCACTCTGTTTCTTCTGTCCGTTTGCCACCCGGCAAATATTGTATGATACAGCAAATATTGCATGCCACTGATTAAAGTAAAATTTAGTATCCTTTCACCAGTACTGCATAGTGCTCGTGGTTAAGATCCTTAGGGTACATAGCTCTAGTGATAATGGGTTGTTACTCAGTTCTGTAAGTATATCATAAGTCACTCGCAAGCAGTCGGCAAGGTACCAGCAATAAAAAAAGGGTGTCTAATAACCCTGAAGTTAATGAGATTTACAAAAGAGGAAAATATCTAGATCATTGGCTTTCATTTCACTTCCATGAAAAATGCAGAACGGCATCCTACTTAGCAAAAATAGATCTCTCATTCACTCAACAAGACAGAAACAAAATGAAGTACTGATGTTTTGCGATTTAAAAGTTAAATGACTTCGGGAATATTGAATTTGTGGATCATTATGAATTTGTAACTTAATGCGGAGAAAATATTGAATAAAATGTTAAGTACACAATCTACGCGCTGAATGGCTGTAGAAGTGAGTAGTGTAACGTTAACGAGATTCAAGCAATTGAAACTATTGAAATATAGGTTTACAAAGTAGTCAGAGGACATTATTAACAATGTGATATGCAACTGCAGAATACTAATGAAGTAAGGTTTTACCCTCAGTGGGACGATTCAATTTGATAAACATCTTTGTGCTAACAAAGTTCTTGCGCATGGGGAATTTTTAAACAATTCGACAGAAAACATCTTTGCGTCAATAGACAATTATTGAATTGATTTTTTGATTTAACATCTGTGAATTCAGTTGATATATACATATACACATATATATGTATATATGATTATATATATATATATATGTATGTATATATGATTATATATACACATATACATATATATATATATATATATATATATATATATATATATATATATATATATATATATATATATATATATACACACACGTATACATACATGCACACACATATATATATGTATATATGATTATATATATAGACATATATATATACATATGTATATATATGCGTATATATAAAAATTGATTGAAACAACAGTCTATATTCTCTTCGCTAGCACTGCTGTCTTGATTCTTCATTAGGAGCCTCATTACATCGAAAAGACACAGTATTGTTCAAATGTACCTTAAAGGGGTATAAAACTAAGCTTCCATGTTTTAGCGATTTCAATTTGCAGATATTTACAGTGAGAAAATTTTTAGTATGCCTTTCTTGAGACATTTTCATCTTGTGAGACATATCTATTAACGGACAAAATTCCTCTGTTGTAGTCCTTGATCATAATGTCCGGTCAATTGGAGTTAATCTTTCTGTCTCTTTGTGTTGGGAAGTTTCAAAGGATGGTGATGCCCTCGCCATTTACTTCATCCTCTGGGATTTAATTTCAAATCATGGGATTTAATTTTGAAGTATTCACAAACATTGCAGTGGAAGTACTGCCCTAGTCTGTCATGTCTTATAAGGTACTTCTATTCAGCGAAGACTGAGCAGCCAGAAACAACATGAGGGGTCAGATCCATCTTTCAGGATGATTGCATGGTAGTTTCTGGTTGGTAAGCTCTGATCTTGCGCTGCAATAACAAAACCTGTTTCCCCTATCAGACCTGTCCCTTGTGGCCATTGGTATGTTAGATTTTGATCAATATCTGGCTTGGACAGGCGGTTATTTTTCCAGGAGTTTTCCTTTCCAATTGCCTTCGATATTATTCATGCAAGCCTTCTTTGCTTTTTGTTTGATGTCTATAATTATTATTATTATTATTATTATTATTATTATTATTATTATTATTATTATTATTATTATTATTATTATTATTATTATTATTATTATTATTAGTGTTGCTGCTGATGTTGTATTAGTTATCATTATTATTATTGTGAAAAATCATAGCTTTTTTTCACTGGGTATGATGGGAAAGTGTCAACTGTCAAAAGCCAGATCACTAAGTTAACACTTGTTCATTGATCATGCTTCAAAATCCATGCGAAGTACTTTTGCAGTTCCAAGCATCGATGATTTTAATAGGTGCTCTATTTTCACATTAGTTCTAATGTCTTTTTGAACCATGCTGGTAGTTGGGTGCTGTTACCGCCAAGTGCATCAATCCCGATTGGTATCAATTCTACTTTTTTCATTGCCCACAATCTGCGTATTTGAGTTCATTATAGTAATTTACTTCTTTCTCTTCAGTTTTGTTATTACCAGGACATGCTACGTACATTAATAGGCAAGGTTTTCTTTTCTGTTGACCACAACAGCGTCAAGTTTTCGATGTTTAATCTGATGGTCGCACTAAGTCATTGCATCCTACAGGATTTTACAATCTTTATTCTCAGTAACACCGCTTGGCATTTGGTCATACCACATCTTTGATCTTTCGAGGCCATAATTTCCACGAAGCTCACAATGGATTATTCTTGACCCATTGTCATGTTGCCTTTTATATTTGTTGTGTCAATTTCGGGCACTCATCAATGTACCACACTGTTTCACCCCTCTCACCGCACATTCTGCATTTGTCACTCGCGGTTGTTTTATCAATTCTGCTCTTCACGTAATTTGCCCTCAATCCCTGCTTTTGTGCCGCGCATATCAGTGCTTCTGTTTCTGTTATCAAAGCACTCCTCCGTATCCATAACCTTCGTCCTTCTATACCTGCTTTGCTCTCGTATCTTTTGCAACATTAAGAAAAGAAGTCTAGATGCTGTTTAACAGTTCAATGGCTCAATTATGCGTTACTCTGCGATGTGCTCTCTAATTTATGCATTGCTAAGCGAAAAGTAAGCATTAGTACAACTTTCATTGTATACATGCCAAGAGTTAACAAGATGATATGAAAATAATGTATATTGTATTTAATACATATATGAAGATATAAACATGATGGATGTGATTCTTTTTCTCTGTCTCTCATGACTGGAGCTTGACGATGTGAACTTTCTTAGGGAATGCTGTAATATGCATGTAAATTCTCGGTCACTGTGACTCTGGTTGCAATTCGTTTTTATTTACATCATAGGAAAAGAATGAATTACTCAACTACTCATTTTATCCCCATGATATTATCAAACATCTATCACTATAAAATACAGCTCGAAAAGTTTTCGCGATTGTATCAATTTCGATACTTTAGTCTTGTATATTATCGTAATGTACAATATTGCTAAGCATCATATATTTTTTTTGTGTCGTCCCAAATAATTAGGTATAGTAGCCGTTGGAAAATTGTGTGAGAAAAATAACTTTCTACTTGATTATGAAAACTAACCTGCCTGGCTTTTTAAGTAATCATCAATTGCCAATTGTTCTTAAGCTAATTACTCTCCATAGTTTGTTTCAGAAAATACTTATTTGGTATATTTATTATTTTTAACATGCCGTTGATGAGCAGTCACCTCGTTTCTTTCATTTGGAGTTATTTATTTCTTTTTCCATTTTTTTTTTCAATTTTCTCACACTATATTAAACTTCTCATATTTTCTCGCTGTTTCTTGATTGCTATCACATAACATCTTGTAGATTCCTAATTTCCCATGTTCTTTGAGTCTCCGTTGTAATATCGCAGGTTTCTGAGTATTTGTGTTAATGCTATATATTTATACTTGTATTTGTATATGTTTATTACTATGCTCAGTGTATAAAGCTTCTATAAAACATAAAACAGCATCCATAAAATATTATGTAGATGCTATTCTAAACATTTAAAAAAATTTATAAGTTAAACGTCTCCTAGACTTTACGTCTGTGTTTCACTTAAATTGTATGGAAACAGTTCAATATAACGGTAGAATGTATTAAATAGCATGCTCTGAAACACAACCCTATCTGCCTAATATAACTTCCTTAAATTTCTCGGT
Organism: Octopus bimaculoides; assembly: GCF_046866305.1. Lineage (NCBI taxonomy): Eukaryota > Metazoa > Mollusca > Cephalopoda > Octopoda > Octopodidae > Octopus > Octopus bimaculoides. Next base: position 29,789,794 of record NC_142931.1, read on the forward strand.
TTTAGAACCCTGAAACCTGGAGAATGTTGCTACTTATTTTATCGAAATTTCGAGCCATTCACAAAAGGAATACAATTCACAAAGCTCTGCGTAAGAGTGAGAAAGAAAAGTGTAAAGAATATGAAAAAAAGTAAGAGAATGAAAGAAAGAGGAAGAGAGAGAGAGAGGGGGGGGGGAGAAAGAGAGAAGCATTAGGGTATTTGAAAATAAAGTAAAAATATAGTGGAAATTTGACAGAAACATGGGAGAAACATTAAAGAGAAGTACGGACGAGTGAAAGAAGTGAGTAGCGTTCGCAGTGTGAAAATAGTTACTATGTATATATACACATACATACATACTAGCTGACGTACCCGGTAATTCCCGGAAAAGCGGGGCATATCCACTGGTCCCGATCTCATAATTTGTTTTGTTAATCCAATAGCAACAATAGAAGGTATGTAGACGTTTGAACGGTTTTTCATTATTTACAGAGGATACCAAACCGTCTTACATAGGATCTTGTTTTTAGGAAATCCCAATAAGTTATGAATACCAAAATTGTGAAGTCAGTTACGTAATAACATGCAAATTAGTTACCCGATAGTAACAGTTCAAATAAAGTAGCCCTGAAAAGGTTTTAATGCGTCCCCAGATTATATAGAATTTAGGATTATATAGAACATACCAATAAGGTATGTATACGTGAAGCATATTGCGTAATAACAGGTAAACCGGATATGAGATAACAATTCAAAGTAAGTAACTCTGAAAAGCTCTTCATGCATTGTCTGTCAATTGCTGAAGTGACATGAAAGGTATCGACATTCATGGTATATTGGTGAATAAGTCACTAAGCGAAATAAATAGATATATTGTTGAGGAAAATGCTATTTACTTGTTTAAGGGTTGTTCTGGGTAAAGTGCAAAAATAACGCTAACAATTCGTATACTAAGAAATAAAGCATACTCAACTCTATTTATACCAAATTAAATCAGTCGGATAGGAGGGCACCGCGGCGAGCATGGAAGCTGCGGATGCAATAACTTCATACACGGGCATTGCTGGCATTTTGCATGGGAAATGGTCAGTGATGGTCGTCCTCGGTCAAGACTAGATAGCCATCATATATATATATATATATATATATATATATATACATATTTATGTAGAAGGTTGAAAAGGAACACGTGAGTTGATATAGATAAAGAAAATAATACAAGTTAGAAAATGTTAAAATAATTTTATCATGAAGAACATTTTAGTACAGGTTTCAGTCTTTATGACTTTTTCAACTTAGAGTAAACCATGAAAAACAATTAAATTGTGGAAACTATAGTACTAATTAAATCTGAAAAGAGATTTCAGCTGTGTTCATTTATGTGGGTGCCAAGCCAAAAAAATGAAAAGATGTAACAACTAGACCCGGTCCGCCCTACACGTTCCATAGGAGTTACTAGATATAAGGATAAGACACAAACACTACTTGCGATGCAAAATAGGCACCCAACACATGACATGTGATTTTGAAACCAACAATTACACAAAACGTAAACGTATATGAGCGAAATGCAAGTACACACACACACACACATCTGAAAGATCCAGGGATCTAGGCGTAGGAAGAAAGCAATCCGTAGTAAATAAAAAAAAACTTCCAGGGATAATAGTGGTTTATTGAGACGGATATTTTCGTATCAAAGAACGATAAACTTAAGAAAAGTTCTTTTATATTCCACGGTAGGCGACCAAGGTTACCGGGTGTGCGAATAAGAGTACAAGAGTTACGGAATCGAGTAGAAAAGATCCGAGCTACATATGTTTCATAGCGAGCGGAACCTCAGAAGTGGTAAAATCCAAGTGAGGTGTATACTGCTGACTACTGTTCAGGCCAAGGATATCTTGATTAGATTAAAGGTTACATTGTCGCAAAGTGGTACATGTTGACTGAAGGAAGTTTCCATCAGAATCTGATACACTTGGATTTTACTACTTCTGACGTTCTCCTCGCTAAGAAACATATGTAGCCCGGATCGTTCCGACTTCATTCCATAACTCTTATATATATATATATATATATATACATATATAAGGTGTGTATTGCAGGTCAGAAAAACATTGGTCTTGATACAAAACCTGTAAAATTATCATATATATCATAGTGGTCACAACCTCGGGTAATGTTGTTGTGTGTACAAAATGTTTTTCAGTGTATACCCTTCACAGGTAAATATTAATTGCAGTTTACTTAAATTTTCGTTTCTACTCTCTCTTATATTTTTTTTTATCTGTGAGAATACTTTGCACAAGGTATAATGAGACGTTAAAAAAAGATTATGTCGCAATACACGACATAGAAGGAAAAAAAATAAATTAAAAAGAAATATCTTTTGTTCACGTTCTCAAAACATTACCGTACAGTTCTTTTCTTCTCGAATTTTCTTTTTTATCATTAATTTTGATTTTGTCTGAAGTCTTATATCCTATTACATTGTTTCTTGTGGAATTAGCTTTTGTTGAAGATGTTTTAAAATCTAAAGAGAATATTATATTTCAGTAGTGTCTGTTTTACCGACAGTAAATATGAAGGTAATGAAGCAGTGACATGTGACTTGTTTCTGAAGAAAAAAAAAAAAAAAAGATGACAGATAATGATAAAACAAGAGGAAAAAAAAAGACAGAAAAATCAAATGGACTTAAAATATATATAATACAAAGAAAAATTCGCTGGGTTTAAAGAATTGTCTGCTTTCAAATTTAGCAAGCGAAATAAAGAGTACACATTCCATTGTCTTTAGATACAAATAACTGACCAATTCTCACAAAAAACCTATTCACTTTAGACACTAATGATATAGACGTAAATATCAATTATTCTAAATATTTGCAATCATTAGTATACACTAATGGGTGCAACAACACGTATTTAGCAGGTTTCATTCTAGGACTTTGTTAAGAAAATTAAGGACAATTTCAGTGAAATAGCAATTTCCTTGACACAAAACTGGCTGTAGACTCAGCTGATAGAAGAATACTCGTATTACTTACACTTAAATCAACTCAGATTAAACATATCCATTTATTTTAGAAAGTTCAAGATCTAGGTATACAGTATTAAGTATTAGATTGAGAGAGTCAGCAAAATATTTGCAAAACTGTTAAAAGATACATGTTGAAAGCAGATGTATATCAGATCTAAGCATTAACAGCATTTTGAATAGTGCTATTTATTATTATTCTGGTTTATGATAGTAGTGGCATGTTCAAAAATTTAAAGCGCCTTCTAAGTTCTGAGTGTCACCTTAATCCAACTACGCATAATAAAAGAGATACTTCTGTTACACTGGAACCGATGTGGTCAACTATTTTCCATCCTTTATTGAAAATTGATGGCCTTGTAACAATGTGAGATAGCATTACTCAGATGTATTCAATCAGAAACAAGCGTATACTGTAATTTTAGTAACATTGACAATTATTATGTCGATCTCGAAGAGATGGCAAGTCAAGCAGACTTTAAAGTTACGTTGCTATTATATACCGTTCGACATTCAGTCTCATTACCCTGCAGATTCTCTCTCATTAACTTGCTGAAAATTACACCTTAATGTTAAAAATAACTCTAAACAAGATTCCCGTACTTCTACTGCGGACAATGTCCCTAAACAAGATTCCCGTACTCCTACTGCGGACAATGTCTGCAGAAGGAATTGCAATCAATAACTTAAGGACAAAATCTAATCGTTATATGAAAGAAATCGCTAATTCTGGGTGTACATTATAGCATTAATAAGTTCGATATTTATCGACTGAGTTGCAGAAAAGGAGAGTATCAGATCAAATGTTGTATAACGCTTTGTTTATCATTCACAGTTAAAATAAACCACTTGTATATGCCGTTTGTTATCCTGGGATCAATGAAATAAATGTCATATGCAAGACTAACTAAATCGATTATACACATCTTCACTCATCGTCAAACTCGTGTTTTTATGCTAATATAAGCAATCACTATTATCAGAATATATTGGAAACATTAAACTAAAAAGGTTATTTAAAGATGTAGGAAAAATTGTCAGCAATTTAAAACTGTGATTCGATTTCGATTTCTAACTGTATCCACTTCATTCAGTAAATGTAACCTGTCGTCTCGTTCAATGTCAATAAAGCTTAACACGCACTAATAGATATCTTCGATTACGAAACGCTGAGAAATTAAATGTTCAGCACTTAAATTCGAGACATCGATAGACAAAGCATAGCTGAATGGTTCAGAAACGCACCTCTAAATTACAAGGTCGAGGATTCAACTTCACTGCATGACATCTTGGAGAAATGCCTTTTTACTATGCTTTCGAGTCAACCCATGTAATACGAGCGAATTTAGGTTGACAAACTGTAGAAAGTACGCCGATTGTTTATCTACACTTCAAAGGTTCAGCATTGCTAGACTGCTTCACATTGATTCCACCTGAGTAAAAGGTTAAGATTGTAAGAGCCTGTAAAATACACAACCACTTACAACTTGGTAGTTCAGCTTGTGGAACGTACTAAAAAATTGGAAATTCTCACTGAGATCCAGTTTATGTGTGGGCAATATTTATTCTGAGTTTAAATATTAATGTGTGGGGGTCATTCGTCTCTCTCTAACTTGATGAGATCAATACGGATGTATTATTGGAATTTATACATTTCTTTACGTTTCTCTTTATGTGAATTTGTAAAAACTCATACCTTTTTATTTCAAAGGACAACAGAAAACAAAGCATTTCCAAAACAACATATCTCGATATATTCATATTTCTATACATTTCTCCAATTATGTATTTTTACCACCGGAACAATTTTGATTGGCAGGAGGAGAAACAGCCTGAAGCAAGGTGTAAGTGCCCCAAATCTGGCCAAGATCGTAGAAGAGATTGCAATCAGTAACGTCAGGATCGACATTGGTATACATATAAGAAAGGCACTAACTGTGTGTACTTGTATTAGTTTAAAAGGGTCGGATATTTATCTGAAACCGGTAAACAACATGGAGTAAATGTTTTACTGTTGTTAAAGAGGAATGCATATTGTTTCAAATATTCGGAGATACAAAAATAAAGCAAAAGTAGATAAATTTATTACGAGACGCTACAGTTATATAACATTTGCAAAAACTCATCAGTGAATCAAAACAGTCAAGGGGAACTTTTCAATCGCATTTATAAATCATATTGATGCATTTTATTCCTTAGGCTACTTATTTAAGGTCATCGAGATATTTGTTCAATTATTTCTAGGATTTTTTTGGCTCATTCGATAGATTTCTTGGTAGATGATTTAGATTTTAACTAAAATCTAAATGGCGTGTTTTCTGAAATGCTCATCGATCTCACAAAAAATAAAAATAATAAGATAAAATAAATAAATAAAACATTTGATGTCATTTACCTGTTGATCTGATGGAGATTAGATTTATCAGATCGAATTAACCGTATATAGAATTTACCGAATATAAGCTAATATTCCCTGACCACTAGAATTAGGTAGTTGAGAGTTAAACGAAATTCGCCAACGTACAAAATTGCCAGCAATTGAAAACTTTCATAAGTTCTTTTCACCGATCGATATCACAAACAGGTATTTTTTTATATTTACTTATTTATTTCTCCTAGCACAGAATTAATTCCCTTAAGATATTAAAATCAAAGATCTTTACAAATTGCTCTGAAGAAAAAAAAAAATGAAAGAAAAAAAAGAAACTAACAAATTTGTATGTTGTGTTGGTGAGATGAAATAATCACAGAATTTAAAAATCTATTTAGAAATAGTTAATAGCATTTATATAAATCCTACAAGATGCTCCGAAACACATTAAAAATTGAAGAAAATAACGTGTAGCAAGCCAGTTTAAACGTTGATACATACCTATTGTGAAGAAGCACGAGTTGAAATTTCTGACTTTTGGTGACATTTTGATAAATTGCGTTTTTCTGATTGATATCTTATGCAAGACAAATGAAAGATAATAGACAAAAAATATAATGAACGAAGCAATGATTTAATTCTAACAGGAATACTTATATCTCTGAACATATGATACTGATCAACGAAGCAGTAGCCTAAGGGAAGATTACTAAATACTGTCCGACGTTAGGTCGATTCCTAAGCTTTTCTGTTAAATGAATTTCTTTTAAAATTGTATTATACCGACCTTTATGCAAGGAGGGTGCATCGGACAATGTAGTTTCTAATAAAGAAAAAATAGAGGTTGAAATGTCTTTCATCATAGGTCTGCTCGATCAAAAACGAGCAATAACAATCGCAAATAACAACCGTTCACGAGCTGAAAAAAATTGATAACAAAATTGTGTTGCCGTGTTGCATGAATATCGACATCATAATGACATATGTATGCAAATGAATCAGCTGAATTTCAATGACACTCATAGTACTATAGAACACAATAACGTTACATTAAGGATAAAAGACAGTGAGAGGAGATGTAGTTCGAGATATTATATATATCACACTGGATTTAGTTGTATTGCTTAAGAGTTTAGCAACTGAGAGTCTGGTAATATTAAAATGGTTGTGAACTTTCAATATTTTGAAGAATAAATATTTGTTTCGACATGTTAAAGTAGATCTAATATAAAATAGCATTGATAATAAATGAAGCAGCATAGATCTGATATAAAATAGCATAGATCTGATGTGACGTAGTATAGATTTAATATGAAGCGGCATAAGTTGAAGTCAAAACGATTTCAACAAATGACCTGAGCAAAAATTTCCTATAGAGCATGACGTAGAGTTGGGATTGATTGTCTTATAATATTTTTGCTGTTGATGTTTGTTACTTGACTTAGGTCAGTCCTGATTGAAGTAGACTAATGATCAATGATGTTCAAGCCGTGTCTATCCAGTCATGTATTCATAGGTGCACATGCATGTCTCATTCCCTAGGACAGTAGTGAGCTGAAAGTGATCTGACACTACTTTCAGCAAGTAGAGTATGTAGGCCCTCGCTGTGGGTCATGGAATTATTTTATTTTTATCTTGTGTCGTAACACTTGATCTCAGTCTATTTTGATCTTACAGAGGGAAAAGATAGATAGATAGATTGATAGATAGATAGATAGATTGATAGATAGATAGATTGATAGATAGATAGATTGATAGATAGACTGACAGCAAGGGAGAAAGAGTTGTCGGGTGTAACGAACAGGAAGTTCAAAGCTCTCCAGGAAAAAATATTGCATTAGGAGCTAAAGACAAAGTCATTCTTAAGATTTTATACAAAGGCTCCACGAGAACTTAGAACTTCATTTGGAGAATACGTCCATCTCTCAAAGATAAGTTAACATTAAATATTGCTTGCTTCATATTGAACCAATAAGTGACCCTCTTTGCGGTCGCTTCGATTTCTAAAATCTGTAGCGTTTATAATATAGAACATAGCGGGAAAATGTGGTCCCTGATATATTAAAAAGGCGAAAAATAGTCATGTATGTAGTGCTTTTATCATATGTCTACTTGATCGGCTGACCTCTGTTAAATAATATTAAACTGTTTGATTATTCAGTAAAATTACTAAAACAACTACGACTTAAACCTCAGCCTACCTTTGTTTTATCTTCATTCTGACTATTCGACAGGAACTATGTTAACATTAAACAAATTTAATACACGAAGCCAATCATACTGGTAATAGATTTGTTCTCTCGTATAGGTTAAGATAAATGGTAAATGGATATACTCGTTTTCCTGCTATTTTTTTCTTCGCAAAATACAATATCTTACTTTGAAAAATAAATGAATAAAAAACAAAAAAATGAGAAATCAAACTAACAAAATAAAATATTTTCACTGTTTTTACTATTTGTTCTCTTGTTTTATGTTTTAAATGTTTGTCTTTATTTCATTCTGAATACAATTTAGATTCGTGATCGTAATAAATACCTGACGATAAAATCTATTACCGGAAATAAATTACATATTGTATTAGTTTATATAATACATTTTCTCCCTTTGGGGTAATTTTCGATGTTGTTGTTATTGCTATTTTTCTCATTGCTTTTAGTAGTAGTAGTAGTGGTAGTAGTAGTAGTAGTAGTAGTAGTAGTAGTAGTAGTAGTAGTAGTAGTAGTAGCAGTAGTAGTAGTAGTAGTAAAAGTTGTTGACGTTTCTCTCTTTCTAGTACTTGCTAGCATTCTTGTATCTGATCTTACTGAAAGAAAAAGGCAAAATAAAAGAAAACTTATTCATATATTCACTGTTATTTTGATTTTTAATCCATCATGCTCTCTATCTTGTTTTATCGATTAAATAAAAAACAAATAAACAAAAACAAAAACAAACAAATATACAATAATAGAAGCAATAAATACCAAAAACAGACATTTTTTTTCGGTTAGAGCAACAACATTTAAGAGAACAACGGAATAACAGGGTTAAGATATATTTCGAAATAGAAGTAACAGGAAAAACTGAAAATTATATATCACTATTAAGAAAAAGAGACTGACTGAAAGAAAAAACGGCGGTGTGCAGTTCAATCTGAAATAATGGAATCAATTACAACACTTTTATATAATAAATATAATTTTCTGGCGAAAACTATGAATGAGGGATTTATTGTTAATTTAGTTTTGAACTTGGGTGTTGTAAATCTCTTGTACAAGTGGTTGGAAATTGACACTAGTAAAAATATTATTATAAAAAGTAGAAAGTAAAATAGATATGCTATGTATGAACTATATTTACTTATTTGATTATATTTTAGTGTTTCTTTCATTGTTCCTTTCTTTTCACATCTTGACCAAGCATTGTTATGAGAGTAAGTTGGAAATCTGGAAATACAATTTTCTCCAAAATCCAGAAAAGATTTTATTCAAGAAAGCAAATTGTCCATAAAAAACATTTGAAATAATCAGCTTTAGAAACATGCTAATAATTATGGGTGAAATTTTGACTGATTGTCCGAACAAATGTGCCCATTAAGCATATAATCAATGATTTTCCAACGTTATGAACAGCTAATAGCTATAGCTTAAAACAATCGCGAAACTTAATTTAAAATTTTCAAACCTTGCTCCGTTCAATAACATGATCAGCAGATGTTCACAGTTTTCTAGGTCTTGCTGTTTGTTACGTTGTTTAGCATCAATTCAACCAAAATCGTGTGGACCTACGATTAATGGCATTCTATCCATTCCATGGATAGAAAACAATATTATCTAATATTATCTATATATAAAAGACAATATTATTTAATGTGTCCTAAAGCACTGTGAGGTTTGGGAGAAATTTGGCTGCCATTTCTAGCCGTTCGGGGGACCACATTGCAGTTCTCTCGTTTACTTCGTTGATCATAATACATCTCTCACAATTAACAGATAGAACATTATAACCTATATACCACACCCTTGCTTTTTGAGCCAGAAAATCGCATTTCTGAATGCCATAGGATTCTATATGTATTAACTAGCCAACACAGGAACATCTACGTGGTCGCTTCACCAGCTGAAAATAGTGACCAAAACTCTCAAAGTTCTCGCCCTGTCGTTTTAAGGGGAGAAAGGTCACGTTGCACAATGCACTCACTTAACTATTTATAAAATAGAATGCTGGCCTATGTCAGGATGACTTTGATCATATATTTGCTAAACCATATCTGACGCGGTCAAAGAACTACAAGTATTACATTACTAGTGCTGTGTACGATGTAATCCCCAGAAATCCACGATCGGGGCTAATTGTTACAGTGTATCAACTTACCCCAGGCATATAACAACTTACCCCTTCTATTTCAGTTTAACACGCCATGCCTAGAAATTACAAAAGGAAGACTACAAGGGGGGATACCCCTCCTGATATCATGGGAAAAGCCGCCAGAAAAGTTGTGGATGAAAAGAAATCATTACGGGATGTTGCCGTAAAATTGCGCATAGTGGATGAAATAAACGAACGGAAATTCAAACCAAAGAAAGCAACTGGTAAAGAAAAGGCAATGAAGGAGAAGGGAAAGTCAACTAAAACAGGTAAAGGCAAAGAGGAGCAGCCTCGCAGCAGGAAAGTCGCCGATTAGAAATGCTTTGTCTGTTCAGATTGGTATTCCAACTCCCTTCCAGGTGAAGAATGGGTGCACTGCATGATCTGTAAAGACTGGGCACACACTGGCTGTACCGATGGACGACAGGGCTTTCTGTGTGATCTGTGTGTTGAGAAGTTAATGGAGGACGATTCCGACTAGATGGCACATGGGGAAATTGGCTGATGAGGACTCTCAGTATCACAGTTAAGAGATGAGGTGGTTCAAAGCACAGTTAATTAATTAAAATAATACTTCCTAGATGCAAGAAGAAGCTGACGTATTCATTTAAAACTTGTTTGTTAACATAATTCCGAGATATCGACACTTGTAACAAAGTACCTCAGTAAGTGTTACAACGTACCCCGCACTCGGGGAAAATTGTTAAAGCTGCCACCACCTCATTAATTAGAACCTGTCTAATTAATGTTATGTAATTTGGGTACGGTGTGACACTTACTGAGGTACTTTGTTACAACTGTCGATATCTCGGAATTATGTTAACAAACTAGTTTTAAATGAGTACGTCTTCTGCTTCTTGCATCTAGGAAGTATTATATTAATTAATTAACTGTGCTTTGAACCACCTCATCTCTTAACTGTGATACTGAGAGTCCTCATCAGCGAATTTCCCCATTGTTACATGTGCCATCTAGTCGGAATCGTCCTCCATTAACTTCTCAACACACAGATCACACAGAAAGCCCTGTCGTCCCTCGGTACAGTCAGTGTGTGCCCAGTCTTTACAGATCATGCAGTGCACCCATTCTTCACCTGGAAGGGAGTTGGAATACCAATCTGAGCAGACAAAGCATTTCCAATCGGCGACTTGCTTGAGGGTGCCAAGGCAAAAAAATGAAAAAAATGTAACAACTGGACCCGGTCGCCCCTACAGCTTTCCATCCTTATGAACATGATACTGATGTCTATGTGTCCACTACATGGTATCTGGCATACTGGCGTCTCGTATTTGTTGTCTATGAATAGTAAGTCTATTTCTAATAGTGAGTTTTGTTTGACTTATATACTCCCCATTATGTCCTTTACCTTTAATAGCATATATTACATTTTTTGACGAACAGATGAAATGATTTTTACAAAGTAAAAATCTGTCCGGATTTAAATTTATATTTACTGTCTTCAATGAAGTTGATGCAAGTCTCACAAATAGGGCGTCCACACTTTTTCAGTGTTAGTGTGGGGTTTGTGGAGGGTAATTTAGCACTGGTGAGCAATTTCTTGGGAGATTTCGATTATCTTTTGCTTTTACTTATTTTGTGTAATTCGAGTGATGGCGGAATACTCAGCTTATGGAATGTTTACTGAATGTGAAGATCCACATTCTTGGATATTCTAAAAATAAATGACTCTGTATGTTTATATTATACATCTAAATTAAACTTCCTTTGCAAGTGATACTAAACGTTTTATTTTTTCATTTTAAAATTAATCTGTATCTACCTGTTGAAGGAAAAGCCACTTCTAGCCGCCTCTGACAGGCGGTCTGAGTACCACACTTTCAGTTGTAGTGGAAGCCGAAGATTTTGTGGTAAACCTTACAGAACCATCACAGTACATACCTATTACTTTATGTCAGTTGACATAAACTCCTCACCCATATGTCTGTATATATATATATATATATATATATATATATATATATATAAATATATGTTGTGTCTGTCATTAGCCTATAGGCTCATTAGACGTAGTTTATTTTCCATTGTTTATTTTCCACTTGAATAGGAAGCTATTTATTTCAAAGTGAATCTAAAATTGCTATTGGTACTAATTTTCAGCTGTGTTAAATGGGGCAATATGAAATAAAGTGTTTTCCTTAAGAACACAACAACCCACCTGGTGTGGGTATCGGAACCGTCAACATTCCGATCGTGAGTCCACACTAACAAAAATGACATGTGTTTATATATAAAGCTGTAGGACTACAACAGCAGGGTGAGATATAAGGAATACCTTGCATTTATCTCTAATATCTCGAGCGAGTAACGAGACACTTACTGGTTGGTTTTTATATCTATATATTTAATCAAAACTAGAGGTCAACTTAACAACAAAAATCTTATTTTTGAGAATAAGAATCCCAGTTTGGTTCTTCTTACTATTCTCAAAATTTTCAAACTCTTGTCTGTTAGCTCCCTTTAGATATATGAAGATCAGTTAGTTCATTCTTATTCCATACGCTATAAATTCCACCAGTAAAGGAACCTGAAGTGTGAAGGGTATAGTTAGCGCGTTGTTCGCAGTGAACGTTGACATTACCTTCTTAATGAGGAATGACCTTTAAACCAGATCTCATAAAGCAGCACAATGCTGACAGCTGAATCACACTTATTCTCTGAAAACAGGACCTAGAATAGGGCAAAGTATAACACACACACAAAGTATTTAAAGTAATGTCCATCATAGAGCTATTGTATGCTGGAATCTGACTCTAACATTGGCTTACAATGAGCATTATTACACTTTCGACTTTGATCTATCCCAAATAGATTGTATATATGTATGCATGTATATGAGGATGTATATGAATGAATGTACGTATGAATGCATATGTTTCTGCAGATATATATATATATATATATATATATATATATATATATATATATGCATATACACATATATATATATAATTATATACATCTAGCTATCTAACGGCTTACCCACCTATTTACTTGCATACGCATCTCTTTTCTCTCTCCTTCCATTCCCCCCCCTCTCTCTCTCTCTCTCTCTATATATATATATATATATATATATTTATATATATGCACACACACAGACACAGACACAGACACACACGCATACGTGTGTGTGTGTGTGCACATAGTTAAGTGTACACACACACACACACATACATATCCAGAGACGGCGAGTGAGAAAGAGAGAGAGAGAGAGAGAAAGAAAGAACAGGAAAGAAACAGACATGGCTGTAACTGATTAAGATAAGGCACACACGTACCCACGCATATGCACATATAAATATAGAAGAAGCATCAACTACAAATCCAATATAATGTGTATTATGAAAAACGAATAAATATGCATACAGACCCATATTCCTATATTTATTAAATACATATTTAGTCTCACTGTGAAATTAACTGCAATAGTTACATAAAATGGTTTTCGTGATTTTCTAAAGACGAATGAACCAACTATTTCTATCTCTCTTGACACTCAGAGTTCGCTTACTTTTTCTTTCTATGCTACGGGATGTGGATAATCTATGGCTACTCGTTAAAAATATAAAGAATTAGTGAATGACGTAATTCGTTTACATAACGCTACATGCATACTTATATACATAATCGTTACATTATGTATTCACTAATATTTTGCACCAGTAAGACATTGTTATTATGTAGATATACTACATTATCTCGAGTTCAGCTCTCCTCAGATTTGACATCAATGTCATTCTTGCTATGTCTAACCTGTTTTTCACTCAGGCATAATGTAGCCAAGATATCATTATTCAATATGTATCTCCCTCTCTTCTATTAGGTGTAATAGATATTTGGCTGTTATTTCTTTGAGGTTAATTGATAGACGATTTCTTGCTCGTCTAATTTCATGAAGTTACTGTTTAACTCTTGGTGTGCTCTGAATGAACAGACTTTGAATGAAAGGAGAGAAAACTGTAGCTATCTCTCTCCTTTTATATCTCGGCCTAAATATATCGGAAATTTCACTAGTTTTGATAGGTTTAACGACCACATCAGGTCTGTCTACTAGCCTGTTCTTAACTCTCAGTATTTATTTTGTTTTATTTCTCTTAATATATTGCTGTTCCTTAGATTCCTGGCGCTTTTCAAGTATTCTACTAATCATTTTGACCTATATACTTTATTAATGATATCCAGTACCTCCTTTGTGCTATTGGAGTCGTACATATAAAAGACGACCTAAGTCTAAAGCTGTCAGGCATGCTTGCGTTTGACACAAGTCCAAAAGGTAAATTCTATCTGTTTTAAATTGCAGTCATGATTCTGCAATTATGAAATCATTTCAGCTTTAACATAGACCTCACGAAATCTATTGCCAAATAACACCCAAAATATTAATTGGTGTTTTCATCACCAAATACATTAAGTAATATTTGCACCAATTTATTGTTATAGTCAATATTTCAGTCGCCCTATATATGCCACTCGGCTTACAGAAAAGAAACTTAGCGTGAATGAAGAAAATATCAGGAAAGCAAGTTAGCGTTTAAATGGTCAAGTGAAAATATTAGCAGAAAATACTAATAAAAAACAATTGCAACCCAAGTTGTCTCTGAATGTGCTAGTTAGAGTCAATTTAGATATATATAAAAAAAAAAAATTACAACCTGAATTTTAGACAAGTTTTGTATTATTTCACAGTTATTTTATTAACAGAAAAATACCAGAATACAGGTAAAAATCATCTGTCTCCTGGTCTGAAAACCAATTTTCCCATTGTATTACTTAAATACTTAGTAAGAAGACTAAGTGCATTAGCTATTATGGGTGTATATAAATTCAAAATCTGGATAGAAAAAGATGTACGGTTGAAAAATAATTTCATTTTCACTTATTTTGAATATATTTAGCATCACGTATTTTTCAGAGACAAGCCTTCTGGGTAAAACCTACCTAAACAAAAACTATACATATTAATTGTCAAATATATAAAGCACAAAATTTCCAAATAATTTACAAATGTTAATTAATGTCTGAATTCAGTATTTTTTTTTTTTGAAACTTTTATTTAGCAGCATATAGAATCCTATGGCATTTTATTTAGCAGCATATAGAATCCTATGGCATTCAGAGATGTGATTTTCAGGCTAAAAAAACAAGGGTGTGGTATATAGGTTATAATGTTCTATCTGTCAATTGTGAGAGATGTCTTATGATCAACGAAGTCAACGAGAGAACTGCAATGTGGTCCCCCGAATGGCCAGAAATGGCAGCCAAATTTCTCCCAAATCTCACAGTGCTTTAGGACACATTAGATAATATTGCCTTTGATATATAGATAAAATTAGATAACATTGTCTTCTATCCATGGATTGGTTGGAATGCCATTGATCGTAGGTTCACACGATTTTGATTGAACTGATGCTAAACAACGTAACAGCAAAACCTAGAAAACTGTGAAAGAAAATCATGAAAATATAAAATATCAAATTATTGAGCAACACCGACATCCTACCGAATTACTTCAACAAGGAAACAAAAAAAGGGGGGGGGGCGGATTAAGCATTAAAAGATGGTGGGAGCATGTAACAGGTTATACACTCCAGTCCAAAAACGTAATGATTTTAAATGTTAGACAGAAACAATTTCTGTTGCATTTCTGCCTCATTTATTGTGTAATGATATCAAACTCATGTGCTGTGGATGTAAATCCAATGATTTTCGTTATTACTGTCTACAGTGGGTAATGAACTCACGGAATGTCTCTCGTATGCGTGTATATATTCATCGATTGATGGAGTAATGTATGTAAATATGCATACAAGCAGCCATGGATGAATATACATATATATATGTTTTCATTTGGGATTTAATAAAATTTTATTTTTGTGGCAATCAAGTTGGTGGTTAACAAAGTGACAAGGCTCGTTTGTTTATTTCAAGACAGATCTTGGGGCCTCTGTGTACGTGAACAGGTTTCCGTGATGGTATGTGTACGAGCGTGCATTGATAAACTTGCACTTATATAATAGATGCCCATGTTTCTTTAGTACACAAGTGTGCGCGCTTCATTACTGTTTATGTGTTTGTGTGTCAATGAGTGTGTGCGTATCCTATATGTGCATGTGATCGTGTGTATATGTTCAGTCCATAAATCTTAAATGGACTTCCACTGTATGTATGCATGGATGTATGTATATATGTACACGTATATATATTGGCTGAGTGCATATTAAAACTGCAATACACGTATCATTACTGAAAGACAAAAGCAGCAATCAAACCATTCAGTAAATAATGATGCTAGGTTGAATAAATAACTTTTAAAAGTAGATTTACTGAATAAGTAAAACCTGCAGGTTAGTCGCCGCCAAATGGAGCCAAAAGATCTAAATCATTGTATTATTTTGTCGTAAAACATCGTTATATTAAATGTTTGTAACCACAGTTTATGACACATCAAGAGGTGGCAAACCTTTTAATAATACAATGTCTAATTGTAAATAAACTATATATTAAGTGCCTATGATTCTTATTTGATAGATAATTAGTGCCACCTTTTTTCAGTCGGACGGCTCAGGCCATTGTCAATAGACGGCTGTAGTTGATAATGATTTATTCATTTCAGTTATCTCAAACAACACATTTATAGGGGCTAATGAGGTGAATAAGTTTAAGGTATTAGTGTAATTTGTAGATTACTCAAAAGGCAGAGGTAGATCGTTCATCACTGATTATTGATTACGCCACCTTTATTTGATATGTGTCCAGCATTGCAAGACATATTGGGATTTATACAAAGCTTTTATGATATTGATTTCTGATATTGCTACAAATTGACTGAATTTCGAAGGAAGAAGTAGTTGATTAAATCTGACCCAGTGTTAAAACGGTACTACATTTTAACGAACTCGGAAGGATGAAGGCTTATGGGATAATTATTAAAATGAGGGACCAGTTTGAACTTAGCAATGTTATTCATGCACAAACATATACATACATATACATACATATGATAAGGCCAGGGAGGACCGAAATCACGTGATCTGGTAGTCTCGGCAGTGAGGATGTCTGGGGAGTGTTTATATGTACCAAAAGCCTATATGAGAGATTCTTCTATACTAACTATTGTAATATTCTGTGTTGTGACATAGCTTCCACCTTTAAGTGGGAATAAATATTACCTTCGGGTAATAATACTGCTTCTGTTGTTAATTATAATTTTTTAATAAGCCCGCATACATATATGTATGTGTGTATGGTATGGTAATATTTTATTCGAACTGACAGGTTCAAAAGAAATTTATCAGGTCATTTAGAATAACGCAGAGTCAAGATTAAAAAAAAAATGATGTCGGGCTCGAATTCAGAACGCAACCATCTAGAGCAATTGCCACTACCACAAGGCATTATGTCCGACGCTCTATGGATCTGACAATCTATTGCTCTTAACATGTAGGTATGTATGTATATATATATATATATATATATATATATATATATATATATATATATATATATATATATATATATATATATATATGTGTGTGTGTATACATATATACACATGCACACGTGTAATGAAATTAAAAATATTTATAAAATATATCTATAATACATGGCATAACTGAATAGAAATCTTATATTAATGATACAAATGTTGAATAGCTAAATAATAAGATTCAGTAAAGCAGAATATTATTCTCAATTGGAAGCATTCAAAAGTTTAAGCAAATTTCACCATTTTTGACAATCTTCAATGAAGTGTAGTCTATTTCGTAACTCAAAGTAGTGTTTGCAGATTTATTATTAAATATAGAGTAAATAGTAAATTCAATGGCATAAAGTAAGTTAGGGATTTACTGATTTGCTTACTACCACTTTATAAAGGTATAAAATGGCTGTCATTTTTTGATGAATGTAAAATACCTAAACAAAGCGATATTTCGTCTTAGCAGGTGAAATATTAATATTAAACTACAGTCATGGTGGAAGTTTTATTGACGATACCGACACCAGAAATTATTTCAATCTGGTCTATTTATTGATTGCTTAACTTTCAGTAATGGGACGCAGCTTGACACATCGTTTTAAAAGATGTACGCAAACATATAACTGGAAGTCATCACAAAATTCAGCGTAGCAGCTTTTCAGGCGAAAATATGAACAATAAACTCACCCACTAAAATTACGCTGCATTTAACTATCACTGCAATAACTCTTACGCCTTTCAAATCTGTTTTCACTCACCAGAAACAGGTTTCGGTAGAAGTTTCGCCCTCTTATTATTTTTTGTGGTAAATTGCTATACTTTCTATTGACTTTTTTTTTCCACAAAACACCTCCCTGTTTATCGACATATTACATCGTGTCTGATCCTCGATCCATACAGTGAGGCCATTCCATATTAGGTATAACATTAGTTCCATGAAAAAATAAAATCCAAACAGTTAGTAGTGTAACTTCTGGAGCACTTGAATTTCTTTTCTTGTTATACCAATGTATTGTTCTCACTGTAGACGCTGCAAGCTTTAATGTTTAGCAATAGGGTTGATCTTTCCCCCGACATACAGGCTTTTAAAAGCATCGAGTTTAATATATAATTTAATCACTTATGCAGTACTACCTTCTCGCAATACAATCTCCATTTCCACTTGATGGTCTCTTTTCAGATAATCGAATTGAAGGTAAATCCACGAACGGCGTCAATCAACAATTATTCACCACAAATATGTAGTGAAAAGTGTAGAACTAGGAAAGAACAGTTTTTTGATTAAAAAAAAATGTCTTATTCTTATTGATATAAGAATGGAAATGAGAAGATGAAAGTGAAGAACAGTGGTAAGAGGAAGCGTTTATGATTATAGTTAGTTCAAAGAACATTTATGATTTCAGTTAGTTCATAGAAATGTTACTCTTTCCACCTCTAACTTAAGCCATATTAATTCACGAGCACACACACACATGGGCGCACATATACACTCCCTTGTGTTTTCATACATCATATGTAGCTACAGACATTTTTCTGATGCTGATACAGTTATTAATGTTGCAAGTTGGCAATTCAAAATTTGATGTGTTAGTAGTAATGGTGGTGATGGGGGTTGTATTGGATCTGATATCAGTGATGGTCAAGATCGGAATAGTGGTCACAGTGATGGTGGGAGAGATATTAGGCGGTGGCGGATATCGTATTGCTGTTGTTAATAGTATTGTTGTTGCTGTTTAGTTTCAACGTCGATCACCATTAGCCTAAGATCAATGACATTTCATTTAACTTTTAAAATACTCTTGTTTACCACATTATCTCACGTAATTATCCTTTTTTAAATGGAGTTGCTGATCTTGTTCATAATAATGCTGCTCTTGTTGTTTATTAAGGAGTTTGGAGTTTTATATTGACAGCGGTTGTATTGGTTTTAGTGTTGATTGGGTTATTGATGAAAGATAGTGGTACTGGTGAAGGTTGATTTACACACACACGCACACACGCAAAGAATCATACACACACACACATGCACGCACACTCACACACATATGCACGCTCTCTCTCTCTCTCTCTCTCTCTCTCTCTCTCTCTCACACACACACACACATGCAAGTGAGTGAAGAGACGGAAGAAAGAGGCACTCAACACAGTTAGTAGGATTTACGTATATCATTATTCAAAAGAGTTTCATTTGACCTCACATCTGAGCCCAGTGAGCTTGGTCCAATGTGACGAGCCTACGAAACTTTAAGTTGCCTGGGACCGAATAAAAGTGTTTTAAATTATATATTATATATGTATATATATATATATATATATATATATATATATATATATATATATATATATATATATATTATATATGTATATATATATATATATATATATATATATATATATATATATATATATATATATATATATATATATATATATATATATATATATATATATATATATATACATACATACATACATACGTATACACACACATAAAACACATACACACACGCACGCACACACACATATATACACACATGTGCATGTATGAATGTACATACTCAATACCTAGATAGATAGAGAAATAGATAGGCAGATATTCATTGTGTTCTAAGGAAATAGACAAAGACACACACAAACGTTGACAATGAAAAATTTCACCCTTCCATTCTGTAAGTATTTACAGAGCCGCATATGCAAGCACTTCTCCACAAGCACAGCCCCCCCCCCCCACTTCCGTACAAGTACCCCGACTCTCACTCTCTCTCTCTCATATATATATATATATATATATATATATATATATATATATATATATATATATATATATAAATATATGTATCATGATTACATATTTTCCAAATGTTAACTATAGTTTGATCTTAGATCGTCGACAAGCAGCCTTTGGGTTAAGAAGAAAGTGTAGTATTTAAACTGTCAAAATTTATCCGAGAATCCATAAGAACGAAATTATAGACCGTATCTCAAAATTAGTGGTCTTTACAATTTCTGTAAAACCCGAATTCCATAATCTGAACTAGCCGTAAACTGGAGATGCCTGTATATTAAATGATCCAGTTGGATATGCCGGCGTTGCTTAGACATTAAATCGAACCACCGAAACAAAAATTTACATTCAGTTCAGCTTGCATTGAAAATGGTTGTGGAAGTTTGATTGTTTAGTTACAGTAATATTGAACGAATAATTAAAGAAGATAAATTGATCAAGAGAAGAGAAATGCTATTATGCTTCTTTTTCTTCATAATAATGTTGCTGGAAACCACAAGAATATGGTTCTTTCTGTTAAATGTTTTGAAGAATTTTGAAACTATGTTTGTTGGCAACGTGTCAAGAATATTTTGATTGATGATAAACTTGTTTTCACGGAAAAATCCAATTCATTTTGCACGGCCGTTCGTTAAGATCACTTGTGTAAAGGTAGTGGTCTTAAGTTGGGTTCGACATCCCCTTTTCCACGCGAGATAAATGTGTTATCCTCCATTACTCAACTGATTGAATTAAGTATATATCTCAGACAATCTCTCATCTATGATGTTTTAGCATGTGGCAGCCATTTTGTTTTCGGTTATTCTTGCTCTAGTCAGTCTATTTGATAAGGCGATTATACGATATCTGACGTAAATGTTAAAATGTTTTCCATCAAACACATCAAGATTCCCTTTCAATTTGATTTATCAGAAATTACAAAAGGTACTGCTTTCTCCGACAATTCTGTTTCCTCGCTTGCTTATGTGACGTGTAAGTCAAATACATTTTATTAGAAAGGAAATTATTTCCCAGTTAATTTATACCTATAAAAGAACAATCTATCTAACTATCTATCTATCTATCTATCTATCTATCTATATTTCTATCTATCTATCTATCTATCTATTTATCTATCTATCTATCTATCTATCTATCTATCTATCTATCTATCTATCTATCTATTTATTCGACTGCCTACCTGTCCGACTGCCTGCTTGTCCGACTGCCTACCTGTCCGACTGCCTACTTGTCCGACTGCCTACCTGTCCGACTACCTGCTTGTCCGACTGCCTACCCCACTTGCCTGTTTGCCTGTCTGTCTGTCTGTCTGTCTGTCTGTCTGTCCGTCTGTCTGTCTGTCTGTCTGTCTGTCTGTCTGTCTGTCTGTCTGTCTATCTATCTATCTATCTAGCTAGCTAGCTAGCTAGCTACCCCCTACCTGTCAGACTGCCTGCTTGTCCGGTTGCCTGCCCCACCTGCTTGCTCCACCTGCCTACCTGCCTGCCTGCCTGCCTACCTGCCTGCCTGCCTGCCTGCATGTCTGTCTGTCTGACTGTCTATCTATTTTCACTATTCTTCAAAGTATATATACACACCAACATAGATGCGAAAAGTAGTCAGGGTAAGTGCATATTTGATAGTTAATTGAGGGGAAATTGTTGACCTCGCTTGGAAGATGGAAATCAATGGCTTGTCTGCCTCCTCAGCCTCGTATGAAGAATGCAATAAATATTCCGCAATTAGCGAAAATATTGCGAACGTTGTTGCATTGAGTAAAGCTAGTGAGAAAGAATTTTTCAGCTCACTTAGGAATGAGTGGAACGTAAATACCTACGCTAACCATATCTCATAAAGAGATATGGTTAGCAGTATCATTGCTATTATCTAAAGCAGTGCTACTCCAAGTGGTGGTCCGCGGATCGGTGCCGGTTCACGGGCATCAGCTGTCGGTACGCGGCGAGTTTCCAGAAAAGAAAAAAAACACTATAAAAATGCTTATAAAATGCTTATGTAATTATTGTATTATTTATGTAATATTGTTTTATTTGTTTACAAACTTTTATTATATTCATTATATATATTGATTACAAAAATTAGAAACGATCTAATTATAAATCTCACAGAGAGACTTAAGCAGTAGTGTTACGATAGAGCAGTTGTATACTGTCAACTTAATGTGACAGTCCTAATAAGGGAATCATACTGCTGCTATTTAGCCATGGGAAGCTGGACCACTTCCTGTTGGCATCTTCAACCAGCTGGTCGTACTATATCAGGCTGATGACGAACAAAGACTCAGAAACATGTCCCTGAATGCAGGCTAGGCTGGATGGAGGTGCTTGGCTCCCCCTCACAAACATAAGGACACAGGAAATGTGTCAAGGCCGACAGGAAGCGGTCCAACTTCCTAGGGCTAAATAGCAGCAGTATGATTCCCTTATTGGGGCTGTCACATTATGTTGACAGTATACAACTGCATTATATATGTATTGTTTCCGGTATAAATTAATATTGTTAAGAAATATTACCGGTCCCACTGCATGTTGGAAAACATACATATATAAATACATACATACATGAGATGGAGGAAGAACAATAAAATGTGACAACCGATGCAGGTTTTGTGGAGTTAACACCAAAGATATTACCCACATCATAAGCAGGTGTCCGTAAATGTTATCACGGTATTATCTACCGATGAGACATGATGTAGCTAGGACATTATCCAGAGACAAGCCATAGCAAGATGTCTGGGGCCAATATGTGTCGAAGACTCAGGGATGTGGGAGCGCCATGATCTGTAGCACAAACCAAAGATCCCCAAAATGTCCAATGCCATTCCCTGCATATCTGGTTTTATATCAGAGTGACCTCCTAGAGACATCCTTCCCAGTGGTCTTTCAGCACGCCGGACACCATCCCGGAATTTCTGCGTACTCGTGGTGTAGCTAGATAGCCGTTGATCCTGCACTAGGTTCATCCGTCCTTTAAACAGGTCTTGTTTTTAATCCTGCTGGGTTTCTAGCAACCCTCCTCACCAGGATAGCCTGGTTGGGGTACCAGTTTAGTCGCCGGCAAACCGAACATGCAATATGTTGTATTGGATTCCATGTTACCAGTAGCACTTATGAGAGCCTCATAAGTGACCAGACATACATGCATACATACATATATACATACATACATACAAACAAAAATAGCCTGTTGTTGATGTTGAAATTCTGATGAAGGCACCTTGAATCTAGGTTAGAAACCGGCTCTTTCTCTACAGGCAAGAAATCTTGAAATAAAACTGAACAATGACACACACACACACACACACACACACACACACACACACACACACACTCAGACACACACATACACATGCACTTACACACATGTATATATAAGTATATAGGTCTGTGTGTGAGTGTGCGTGTCTCTCTCTCTACATGTGTGTGTGTGTGTGCGTATGTGTTTATGTATGTACGCATCTGTGCATGCTTGTATGTATGTATGTTGTTATGTATGTATGTATGCATGCATGTATGTATGTATGTATGTATCTATCTATCTATCTATCTATCTATTTATTTATCTAACTAGCTATCTAACTAAATAGCTAATGAGATAGATACACACACATATACATATATGACGGATATGGAGAAAGAAAGGATACTCTCAGTGACCGTTGGGGACATCAAAATTGATAAAATCAAGGGTGACAGATAGATTTTAAGCTGCGTCAACTATAATGAACGAGGCGACCACTATAACTTGCAAAAAGATGCAGAATTGATATTTTTAATATTTTTTGTCTGAAAACACCTTTTATATCTGCGTTGTTTAAAAATATTAGCTTTTAAATTTTGTATACGCTTTAATTGTTTTCACATAATTAGGAGAAAAAAAAAATGCCGTGGCTTTCTTTTTACAAACGTCAGGTTTTCCCTTAAGAATACTAATGAAAGTTGATGAAAAAGGAAAATGCGTTGTTCATGCGTTGTTCATTGAAAGGGCTTAAAATGTTATATTCTATTTATATTTCTAACGCTAAATGTGATAATGTGACTAAGTAAACCATTAACAAATGAGTTTTAAAAGCCGAATATTCTAACGTTTTGGGAAATCATAGAGGCAAGCACAAGTGAACTTATACCGAGAAATTTGTCAGCATAAAGTTAATTGGTTAACATAGACATATCGTGATAAATATATAATACATAAAATCTTCTTTTATCATTGCGTTGCATCAACATTCTGCTAGCTACTACATTTACTTCAGCTCTCCATAAGAAGCCAACAAGTTTCAATGCTATTTCTTTATCTTCATTATATATGCCCCATTAGCATAATAAATTAACGTCTCTCATCAAACATAGACGATTTTCACGAAGAGTGATCTCCAAAAGAGTAAAATGGAGATTTAGACAATTTTGTCCAGTTACATAATAACGAAACTCAAATGGTGCGTACTTCATAATACACAAATAAAAATTACGATCGTATTGTGTCTTAACCACTCTTTGATCTTTTCGAATGAGACTCCAAATTAATGCAACAAACATTTTATCACTTTTCCAAATCCCAATCGGCGTCCTCACCCTTAAAAGCATGATGCCGATCTCCGTACCTTAATCCCAACACTTAAATAGAACACACACAAAAAAGCAACACAGATTTATTACTCTCAGATGTGTCAGTTGAAAATAACGCTTGCCAACGTAGCTATACCAATTTCTTTAATTATGAACGTTGGTTCGTATTTAAATGTGGGGCATCCTTCATAGGTAGCACCACCAGGAAATTGCACATCCGTATAAAACAACATATGCACACGGACACTTCAATTAAGAAACAGCTAAAGAAATACCAAAGCCAGAATTTTAAAATTTCCTTCAAGGCCACTCAACGAGACAGGGGCAGTCCTCAGAATCATATATATATATATATATATATATATATATATATGAGAGAATGTACGAAAAAAAAACAACAACAGACGAGGACAGGTGGTGTAAACAACAAAAGGATGTATTAGTTTAACGCTCGGGAATACAGAAAGTCTTTAACGTTTCGAGCTACGCTCTTCAACAGAAAGAATAAGGAGAAAACAAGGAGAAAAACACTGAGAAAAAAAAATTGAATGGTTTGGTCAGCGATCTATCATGGCTTTGCATGCATATACATGTAGTGTGTGTGTGTTTGAGTGTGTGTCTGTGTCTCTGTGTGTGTGTGTGTGTGTGTGTGTGTGTGTGTGTGTGTGTGCGTGTGCATTTTGTGTTTTACTTTAAGCTGCATCTGGCTATGGTGCCCTGGTTCAGGGGTTCTAAGCTTTGAGGAGGGTGTAACCACATCTGAGCCACAATTGTTCCCAAATCTACTCTGGTTCGGAGTAACGACACTTAGCAGAGTCCCAGCTATGGGTTAATGAACATACTAAACTTACTTTCCTATGCAAATGAAGGCTGGGTCCAGCAAACTCTGAGGACGAAACATTTATGTTTCAAATGAGGGGAAAGCGGCTGCAACACAATATATTGCGGAATACTGAGAACAAGCTGAAGCAAGTAAAGACATCTTTCTCAATCCCACACTCCGTCTCCATTTTCAATCGTCTTGACTTGTTCTTGTCACTGGATTGAAGATGGTCACGGACAAGACAGTGATGTTGATGATGCACAACAATTAAAAACGTTTAACGCGTAAGTCATTAATCATCACTAAGGATGATTAGATGGTCCTTGTTGCTTCAATGGACGAATACGAGAGGGTATCCTCCAAAACCTGAAGTTTGCAATGTCATTTTATTTACATAGTTTTATATGTTTATACCTTTCTCGGCTTCAAATTATTCCCCATTTGAAGCATTTGGTCCAGACGCATTTTCCACTGTTCGAAGCACTGCTGGAACTCTTGTGAAGTGATAGCTTTTAACGCTTTCGTCTTTTTTTTTCTTCACCTCTCCATTATCTGCAAATTCCTTAGCAGAGCTTTCGTCGCCAGTGATGATCTTCGTAGAAAGGTCCGGCTCAATTTCCAACTGTTCTTTCAGTTCACAACGCGTCTTCAATCGTGACTGCTTTTGATCTTCCGAGAGCAAGCGAGGCACATATTTTGCTGCAACTCTTTTCGTTCGCAATTCCTCGCTCAAAATTCGCTGGCAGGAGCTCCAGGATGCACAAATCATATCAAAAAGTTCGATAGTTGTTCAGCGACGGTCCCCCACTATCAGCTCAGGAATTTCTCATGATGTTTTCATTTGTTCGGGAGTTCGACGGTCGCCCTGAACGAGATTGGTTTTCAAATGACAAATGACCATTCCTAAAACGAGAAAACCACTCATGAACTTGGAATTAGATCGAAGCTATAAACACCTGGGCGGTTTCACTCCTTAGATATGGAGCAGGGGTAATAGCATGGACAGTAGACGAACTAAACAGTTTAAACAGAAAGACAAAGAAGTTGCTAACTAAATATGAGGCACTCCACCCAAAAAGTGACGCAGACAGTCTGTATGTACCAAGAAAAAGACGGGAAGATAACTTATTGGATGCGAACACAGCATTAGAGCAGAAGAAAACAACATAGCATGGTATGTAAAAAATGCCGCAGAACAGCTATTAATAGAAGTAAGAAGGTCAGGCTTCTGTAAGATCAAAGATTGCAAAGATAAAGCACTATATAAGAAATTGAAAACGAATGAAATTGAAAAATGGTGGCTAAAGAAAAGAATGCATGATCAATTTCATAGAGATGTTAAAGATAAGCCAGACAGATATTGAAGATAAGCTGTGGATGACTAAAAGTGATTTAAAACCGGAAACAGAGGCTCTAATTTGTGCTGCACAAGATCAAGCACTAAGAACAAACTACATAAAATACAGAATAGACAACACTGCAGAAAGTGATAAGTGCAGAATCTGTGGATTAAACGGTGAAACCATATGGTATATTACCAGCCAATGTACACCACTAGCCCAGAAGGAATATAAAAGACGCCACGATAATATAGCCAGGCTTGTCCATTGGACACTTTGCAACAAGTATGGACTTGAGAGAGCAAAAATTTGCTACGACCACAAACCTGAAGGCATCGTCGAAAATAGAAATGCAAAGATCCTATGAGATTCTGTGATTCAGTGCAACCATGAGATAGAGAATAGGAAGCCGGACATAGTCTTAATCGAGAAAGAAAACAAACTATGCTGGATCATAGATATAGAATGCCCAGCTGACAACAAGGTATGCAATAACGAAGAAAGAAAAGTCGAGAGACATGACAGGTTATCTTGGGAAGTTAAGCAGTTGTGGTCGAAGAAATAGGCTGCAGTAGTACCAATAATTGTCGTAGTTCTGGGAACAGTGAGCAAAAATCTCGAGAAGTATGTGGAACAAATAGGGGCTGCAATAAGGGTGAAGCACTTTCAGACAACAGCACTGCTTGGAACCGCTCGAATACTCTGGAAGGTGCTCGAAAAATACGAGGTGTTATCTTAGTTCACTGGTAGTGAACAGCTGACACCATAGTACACCTCCAGCGTTAGAAGCTGGGCAAAGGCTGATAATAATAATAATAATAATAATAATAATAATAATAATAATAATAATAATAATAATAATAATAATAATAAAAATAATGATAATAATAACAGTAATAACTATAATGATTTGATATTTTGGCACGTGGTCAACTAATTTGGGGAAGAGGGTAAGTCGATTAAATTGACCTCAGTACTCTAATGGTACGTATTTTATTGACCCTCAAAAGAATGAACGGTAAAGTCAACCCTGGCGGCATTTGAGGCCAAAACGTAAAGACGGACGAAATGCAGCTAGGCATTTTATCCGGTGTGCTAACGATTCTGCCATGGCACAAGGCCAGCGATTTTGGGGGAGGACATAAAGCAATTACATCGACATTAGTCATCAACAGGTACTAATTTTATTGATCACAAAGGTATCAAAGACGAAGTCGATCCCAGTGAGATACGAACTCGGAATCAGAAGTCGGAAGAAGTGCTGCTAACCATTTTTCTCGGCGCAGTAACAAGTTTACCAATTCGCCGCCTTAAGCACTTTTAATATTAGTAGTTCATTACGTTCCAATTTGAAAAATAAATTCTGTAGGTATATCGATGTTTCAAAACTTGATGATGTCTCCTAGAGAAAATTACTTTAGTGGCAGGGTTATTATTACTATTTGCATCAAAATCAAGAATAAATTGAACTCTGATGTGTCTGCTTCTCATTTGTTATCATCAGACTTTAAATGTATAACCATTAACGTCATGTTTCATTTAGCAATCATCAAATAACTTTTCGCAATCATGTAATAACGTGATGTTAACTTGTTTACAAGAAGGTACTGTCTGCGAGATGAGTTCTGCGTGGTATTTTCCTATTAATATAGCTTCTATAACAAATCGTCTCGTAGTTGTTTCTTCTTCTTTTTTTGTTTTTTTTTTTTGGTCGCATTTGTGAAGTCAATTAGAGATTTCATGACTGTTTTTGTTCTATGTTACGTGTGATAAGGTGTTGCACTGGCTCCTTGCTGTAAAATGCTTGCCGAAATCACTTAAAACATTTATGATGTAGTTTCAAGTTTGCATCTGAATTTTTAAATTACTTTTGCAATCAGACGTGTATTTAACAACTCGCAAGTCTGTGGTTTGTTGATTTAAAGGGAGGCCGCTCCCCACATACACAAAGGCACTCATAAACAAAACACTTAGCATATACACTTACACATAGGAATTTGAGTTGATGATTCTGATTGTTGCTAGTCAGAGTTTATATACCACGTTAGTCCAGTCAGGCACGTTCAAGATTTATTTAGAAATTGCCCGACTAAACGTTCTTGGCATGCTGCTCTTCACAGCAATGGAGTGAAGCTACTAAATTTAGCCCGCTGCTGCTTGCACTCACCCAAGACTATATATATATATATATATATATATATATATATATATAATTTTGTTTAAAAGAGTTCCAACACTGTCTGTTTTTTATGTTTTATTTATATTCCTGCAAAACCAATGTGGGATATAGAATATGGAATATACAATATATAATATAATATACACTATATAATATAAAATAAAAATGGATGGTACAATGAAATAAAATTATTGAATGTCTTATTGAATATATGGAATATGTCTTATTGAATAGATGAAATATTGAGTGTTTAATATAAAGGATTAAATATATAAAGGCGAATACGTATTTTCTATACCTTGTGGTATTTCATCATGGCCGGTATGACAGACGTTAACTCTTTTAAACAAAATAATATATTCCTCTATACACAATCATACAAAACCCCTTTTTTTGTATTTATTTTTACTCCCATATATATATATATATATATGTGTGTGTGTGTGTGTGTGTGTGTGTGTATTAATACATGCACACACATATACACACACAGAGGCACATAAATTTGTACAACAAAGTGGAGTGTGAGAGTGAGGAGAGGAATGCATTATAAAAACTGCAAATCACCATAATATTGTTCTATATTATTTTCGATGATCTAAAGGTAACAGTGATGATTAACACTAGTTCCCTGGCATAAGAAGCGTCAGCTGGAGACAACGTTCTTCAAACTTCTGCAAAATATAGCGTTCGTGTTAAGAAATATATGGTGGAACTTGCAATGGATATGAAGTTGCGGTTATCGGGTAGGTTGTCCCATATTTTATACTCTCACTGATTCAATTTCTGACGTTGAAAGAAAGACAAAGCAATTTATCGTGACATAAGTAGCGATCTTGGCCTATGGTGCAGTCCCATGCTTAACATATCTAAAGAGAGTCAACATTAAACATTTGCAATACACGTTTTTCTGCTTAAGGAGAGATAGACTAAAAGGCAACAGTTATTTATAACAAGACATAATCAGGTGCACACATGTACATAGTATATACATGTAAACAGATGTAAAGATGGATAACATTCTATTCAAAATGATACACGTTAACAAGAGACAAAGTATAGATGAAGGCACGTGGCCATTAACTTGCAGACACGTACACACATATGTAAGAAATAAGGAAACAAACGATTGACGTAGACGAAAGAAAAAATTAACATTATATAGAGTGTTAACTAGTGAGTGGTAAATATACAGACAGCTCACCATAGATATAATTATTGAAACATGTATATGTATACATACATATATGTATAGAAACATATACATACACACATACACACATGCATACAGACAAATATATATATATATATATATATATATATATATATATATATATATATGCATGTATATGTATAAATGTATACTCGCATTTTTATATATATTTACGCATATATATAAATGTATACAGGTATATGTATAAGTATATATATGTGTATACATATATATGCATATATATATATATATATATATATATATATATATATATATATATATATATATATATATATATATATGTACACACACACACACACACACACACACACACACACACACACACACACACACACACATATATATATATATATATATATATATATATATATATATATATATATATATATATATATATATATATATATATATATACATATATATATATGTATGTATACATATATTTATACATGTATGCATATATAAACAGGCAGATAGATTATTAGATAGATAAACAGAATTCACGAAGTGGCAAGATAAAAAGAGAAATGTGAAATATAAGCTTTGTTTTAACATTCGCTTGTCATACTATTCAGCAACATTATTATTAATGATTCAATTAAATTGGAAAGAAGGCATGAAAAGAATAATTCAGGAAAGTGTTCTTGGTTATTCTCATTAATATTAATGAAAACAGCTGGAAGGACATTTATGGTTTTCGGTGACTTCTCTATACCAGATAGAGCAAGTGGAAAACATCAAGTTGGCATAGAAAGTGTCAAAAGAAAAGGAAGTTTGTATGTGTGTGTGTGTGTGTGTGTGTGAGAGAGAGAGAGAGAGAGATAGAGAGAGAGAGAGAGAGAGAGAGAGAGAGAGAGAGAGAGAGAGAGATAGAGAGAGATAGAGAGAGAGAGAGAGAGAGAGAGAGAGAGAGAGAGAGAGATTAGAAAGCGAAGAGGAGGAAAAGTATAAATGAAAGACAGGTTATGAGAAATTTTGAGAGAGAAAATTAGATGGAAGGCGATTAGCTTGGTGGTAGTATTAATAAATGTGTATACCGGAGAAAATCTAATGATGAGGGAACATATGCATATGCATGTATGTATATATATATACATGCATACACATATATATATAAATGCATATATATATAAATGCATGTATCTATATAATATATATATATATATACGCATATATATGCATACTCACATATATACACGCTGTGATATATATTCATATATATATATATATATATATATATATATATATATATATATATATATATATATATATATATATATGTATATATATATATATATATATATATATATATATATATATATATATATATATATGTATATATGTATATACGCACATATATATGCATGTATATATATATATATATATATATATATATATATATATTTATATATACATACACATACACACATACACACACACCAACACACATACACACGTACACACACACATATATACACAACCTCCAAATAAACATGTGACAGTAGTAACGGAAGCATTTTATTTGAGAGAACGAGTGAGATAAAGAAAGGAGGCGAATTAGAAAGAGAGCGGGAGAGAGAAAGAGAGAGGGGGAGAAAAGAAGAAGATGAAGAAAGGGGGAGAAGAAATGGAAGAAGGAATGTAACATGTAAAGTGGCGAAATATGTATAAAAGGAAGAACTGAAGACATCGTGGACGAGAGCCAAGGACGGGGAAAAGAATATCATGAGCAAAAATAAAAAAGATGAATTTCATTGAAACTGTTAAAAAGCAAATTCCCGGGGGTAGATAAAGAAATGTAGCAAAGAAGAGACCGAAGAAGAAAAAATGGTGATGAGCCATAAGGGAAAAATATCGAGTAAAGGTTCCGAAAATAGGTATGGAAAAGAAGGTACAAAGGGGAAGATGCTATGATCGATATCCAACTCGCACATAGGCGTGCGTCTACCACCAATCACCACCACCGCCGCCGCCGCCGCCGCCGCCGCTGCC
>NC_142931.1:29826948-29879448 GCF_046866305.1 Octopus bimaculoides
AAGGACAATGCAGACGGGAGTGAAACATGTCTTTAAAGCTAGTTAGTGACTGCAAAAATTGGACATGTGCTATCTGTTAGACCTTCTCAGTCATGTGTATTCTAGCCGGGAAGTAAGACTGAGTGATCAACATCCATAAGTAGACATATGTGTATATGTGAATGTGTGTGTGTGTGTGCGCGCTTGTGTATGCGTGTGTGTGAATGTTTGTGAATTTCTTGTGAGTGTGTGTGTGTGTATGTATGTCCATATGTGTGTGAGTGTGCATATGTCCATGTGTGTATGTATACATAAAGAGAGAGAAAGAGAGTGGGAGAGCGAGAGAGAGAAAGGCATTGGAACGAAAGTGACGTTGACTATATCAATAAAATGGCCTACAGAATTTACCTGAAGAGTGTATTCTTTACATTAAATACATAGACAGTGCGCTATCACAAACGAGGGGACGCTAAAAATTCCTGGCTTTCAGGGTGTCGGAAAAGGCCTGTTGGAGGTCCAACCTTCCGAGTTCCTTTTACTGGGCTTAGAAAAACAAGGACCGTTACAATAAATGTATGAATTTAAGAGGGGGATACGTCGAATAAAACATGATTAACTGATCTTTTATTTTTTTTTACCCAGAGCCAGGAACTTTTCAGCATACCCCTCAGCATATCTGTTATATTTCTATCAACATCTTTGATGCTTCGTCAACTAATCTCAATGAATGACGGGTAATTTATTTTATCTACAGCAGACTGAGGAAAAGATAAATTAACCGTGACATGCACTGTTTACTCAAAATGTCAACTTATCACGTCTGAGAATATATATCTCATTAACTGGTACACTAATGTATTGGCTAGTTTTCGAACAATTTCCTGTTCGGTTGTTATATGAAGAGGGCGCTCCAGCCATTACAAAAATGTCCTTTAAGGTGTTTGTCGAACTAAATAATCCAACGTGTGTTTTCCTTATTTAATACACTATGATTTGACTTGAGTGAGATTTGGCTGTTTTTACCATGTGAAGCGGCCACATTGAGGTTCAATTGTTGGCTTATCTCGTGTGCTGTTGTCATTTGGTCCCAAGCCAAGCGTAACGGAACAAACAAATATTGAAATATAATCCGTCCAAGTCCATTTTATTTTCTCATATATATATATCATACTTTAAGTATAGCTATATCTATCTATCTATCTATCTATCTATCTATCTATCTATCTATCTATCTATCTATCTATCTATCTATCTATCTAAGAGAGCATTAACGGGTGCCATCATCAACAACAGATGGTGGTATGCCCTCAAAAAAGCAATCAAGTCAGAATCTGTTAGGTACAGTAAAGCCCTAGCGTTAGACCGAAATAGAATAGAGGGAGACCTAGTTAAGAAATTAGAAGAGGCACTTAGTACTGGCATCGCGTCCAACGTAGTGGCGGCGAGGTTGGCCCTCGACCAACACTTCAACACCAAACACGAAGGATGCGTTGTCAGAGCTAGGATGCGTGCTCTGAGGGACGAAGGAATTGGAGCGGCCCGCGAGGCCCGAGTAGCGGAGGCGCAACGAGGCAACAGAGCCACCATTAGGTCTCTGACAGATAAAGAAGGGCGCGAATTACTCGAGCCTGAAAGGATGTGCGAGGCCTTTCAACAGCACTTTGCCCGACTGTTCGGGACAACTGGTGGGTCAGAACGCAGAGTAGACTTTAGTGCCTACCTGCATGGCCTGCCACAACTCTCAGCAAGAGAGGCGGAGTGTTGTGAAAGACCCATCACAGCCGCGGACGTACGGGATGCGATGGCAGGCTGCAAGGGAGACAAGTCGCCAGGCTTGAATGGTCTGCCCTACGAACTTTATTGTCATATGCCAAATTTGTTTGGAGGCGTCTTGGCAGCTGTCTACTGCAACTGGCAGCAAAACGGGAGCATCCCCGTCTTTGTAAAGCGAGGAGCAGTGGCACTACTAAAGAAAGACCCAAACAAGGGAAACGTCATAGATAATTTTCGGCCCATCATTCTGCTCAACGCAGATTTGAAAATTTTGGCCAAAGTGTTAGCCGAGAGGTTGGCGCTTGTCATCTCGAAACTAGTCGACAGGGCGCAGACGTGCGCCGTGCCGGGTAGGAGTATCCATGACAACCTCTATCTGATCCGCTACATCATGGACAAGGTAGTTAAGGAACCTGGCATGGGTGGGGCGCTGATCAATTTGGATCAATCAAAAGCTTTCGATAGGGTAGACCATCACTACTTGGAAGCTGTCCTCATAGCGGCTGGTTTCGGTCCCGTCTTCCGCTGTTGGATCGCTGCCTTATTCAGCGGCATCCGCTCGGTAGTTCGCGTAAACAGTCATCTATCCAGACCCTTCGGCATCAGGCGTTCGGTTCGTCAAGGATGCCCCCTCTCAGCCCTTCTGTATGTATTAACTCTTGAGCCTCTACTGCGGAAGCTGGCGACGCTGAGGGGCATCCCACGAGAGCTGGGATGTGGGACGAGCGTGTCTGCATACGCGGACGACGTCACCGTCATAGTGTCGAGCCAAAAGCACATCGAGCTGGTCGGCGAGAGACTAAAAGAATACGAAGCGGTAACGGGAGCAAAAATTAACCGGGATAAGTCAGTGGGCTTGCGGCTCGGCACCTGGAGAAGCAAGCCTATGCCGTCTAACAGCGTCTCCACTGTGGGACGCTGGAACGACGGGCCGGTTAAATTGCTCGGAGTCTGGTTCGGTCCGGACCTCCAAATGGAGAAGAACTGGGGTGAAATAACGACTAGGGTGGTCACTCGCACCCGGCAATTGGCCGAGAGGAAGCTATCCCTAAAAGGTCGGGCGGAGGTGGCGAACGCGTACATTGCATCCGTCCTCGAATACCGTCTGACTGTCGTGCCTTGTCCCGACCCTACCATCATCAAACTGGAACGCATACTCTTCCGTTTCTTGTGGAAGGGAAGCGTTCCTATGGTTAGGCGATCCATTTACTGTCAACAGCCGCAAAATGGAGGGCTGGGTATGCCGTGGTTGATGATGCGCAGACATGCGCTAAGACTGCGACATCTCCGGCGCTTCATAGACGACGGTGAACAGGTGTGGTCGCCGTTTGTGCGGCGCGCTTTCCCGCAGCTCGTCTCCTTAGCCGAACTGCAGTCGTGGATTAAACAGAGACCTAGGCTCGGCAAATGGCACCGCGAGTGTCGCGTTGCTCTCAAGCAACTCTGCCATCCGGGACCAATCTTGTGCAACTTTGATTCCACAAAAGCGTTCTATAGAGGATTAGTGGAGGGGAGGTGCGACGACGATCTCGGGCAGGATCTGGGCGTCGACGAGGAACACCTGACCCGCCTGTTCAGGACAACTTTCAGGCCGGGACCTATGGACAACCACCAGAGATCCCTGGCCTAGCAGTGCTATCGAGAAGCATTACCCATTCGGGATAAGCTTTACAGGCACGGTTCGAGACACACCGGACCGACCTGCCTGAGATGCCGTCAGAGCGACGAAACCGTTCTGCACGCAATCGTGCAGTGTCCAAAGATTTCCGACTTGTGGGCTTATGCCGAACGGCTGCTGTCACGTGTGGGACGAGTCCGCCTGTCAGCCGAGTCTATTGTGCAAATTGCTCCACCACCGTCCCTCAACAGGGAAGGCAAGGCAGTGTTCATCATACTGGTGGCCATGGTGAAAGAATGTGTGTGGTGGACCCGAGCGAAAGGATTAGAGACGAAAACTTACCTCTCTGGCCAATCGATCATCAACTTTTTCAAGTATCACTTCAAAAGGAAGGTGAGAATAGAGAGACAGTTTTTGTCTCGTGAAACTTTCATTAAAAGGTGAGTGAATGTAGCAAAGATGGTGCGTGCGAGTGACGATACCTCTTTGAGCATGATCCTATAAATCGAGAAAAAAAAAAGAGAGAGAGAGAGAGAGAGCACTTCGCTCTCATGTGTCTATTCCCTGCTGAAGTTACCATGGTCTTTTCCGTAGGCTTTTCTCTCCATGGATAAACCTAATGTTACCCCATTTTACACAATTGACATTTTCTGTGATATACAATACTCCCCCCCTTTTTTGCCCCTACCGATCCCTTTTGATCGGATTTTTTATTTTTATTTTTATTTTTTTAAAATTTTAAATTTTATTTTTTAAAGAAAAGCTCTACAGTTGTATTTGTCCCCTCTGTGTGCAGCCCTGTGTGGCTAATAAAAGAAAGTTATCTATCTATCTATCTATCTATCTATCTATCTATCTATCTATCTATCTATCGATCTGTCTGTCTGTCTGTCTGTCTGCCTGTCTGTCTGTCTGCCTGTCTGCTTGCCTGCCTGCCTGTCAGTCTGTCTTATCTATCTATCTATCTATCTATCTACAATGTAGTGATGTTCATTATCTAATATGTCCTTCCTTTTTGACAAATAATAAACCGTGATTTAATAAATATATTTAATAAACTGTGATTTAATAAACATATTTAATAAAGTGTCGAATTTCACTTACATACGATTATTAATATTCCATCTCCTTAGGGCGGCGAGCTGGCAGAAACGTTAGCACGCCGGCTGAAATAGCTAACGTGCTGAGTTCAAATTCCGCCGAGGTTGACTTTGCCTTTCATCCTTTTGGGGTCGATTAAATAAGTACCATTTACGCACTGGGGTCGATCTAATCGACTTAATCCCTTTGTCTGTCTTTGTTTGCCCCGCTATGTTTAGCCCCTTGTGGGCAATAACGAAATAAATATTCTCTCTCTTTCTAACACACACGTATTTATAGATTCATACGTGCAAATGTATGTGTGTGTGTGTGTATGAATGAGTATGTGTATTGAAGCATACAAATATAGTAATATATGGTTGTATTTAGTGAAATTAAAAGTCCAAATGAAAGATTACAACTGGATATATGTAGAAACTAGAATGTAAATTTGATGGTTAAATTTTGTAACATAAATAAATAACTATAATATTATGATAAAACTAGTATACAGAGTCTCTTACTATTTCATTTGATAAAATAATTGCCGGTTGTTTGTATTATATTCATAAATTAATTCTAAAGTGTAAAAATTACACCAAAATAAAATTAGAACCATAATATACTTTACAAAGAACAATGCAGAAAATTTATGGGTGAATATAGAATTCTTACATTGATACAACTAAGTCGGGGAAGACTGTACTTAATTGAAATACCTTTTGTAAACGCGTGGTTCTCATTTTATCTATCCCTGAAGAATTAAAAGTAAAGGTGATCCCGTGTAGGTGTTGATTGAGAAAGTAGAAGTGAAAAAATTGGTTTGATGTATTTTTAACCGTATGCGTTGCCGTTTGTTCCGTGCCATCGCTTTCATAAATAGCAATATCGACAACTCTGTGTAGTGACTACTTTAGAGCAAATGATAAACTCTCACTAAGGTAACGATGTTCAGGTAATGATATTCATTTCAATTTCACAAACTGCGTCATAAACGACACATAATGACACATAAACGTCACATCTATTTGTCACTTATAAAATACATTATCATTCAGCTTAATCAAAATAAACCAATATTATCAGAAAAAAAATGTTAGGTTTCTCTTTGTCATGGCCTTAGTTGACGGCCGACTCATGTTCACAAGTAATTCCAAACGCATTCGAAAATTAGAGTCAAGCATGATTATTATCCACACAAGTATGACTTAAACAATTGCACTATTCGGAATAAATTATGTATTCCATTATGTATTCCTAATAATTACAAATATATCCCGAATATATGATAGACTTTCTCCCATGGAACTGCTAGTAGTTCTGTCTATTTGAAGACTATTGGTAATTTTTGGTTATTCACATTCTCGAAGAACGTCCTGCAAATGCTACATGTACATCGATTCCTCTATGAGCCATAATAAAATTAACAACACTACCTATTAATAGCACAATATAGATACATTGCATGTACCTGTGGTTATTTGATGTACTTCCGCTTTGGTATATTATCAATACTTATTTCATTGGCCACGGAAGTATTAAAGGTTAAAAACCGATCCAACTGGTATTTGAGCCAAGAAACGAAAGCAAAAGTAAATCCTAAGAATGGCTACATTTAGAAGCTTTGCATTCTCGTCGGCCTCCACAATCTAATGGCGGTGGTGAAGAATGAAAAGAAGAAGAAGAAAATAATAATAATAATAATAATAATAATAATAATAATAATAATAATAATAATAATAATAATAATAATAATAATAAGAAGAAGAAGAAGAAGAAGAAGAAGAAGAAGAAGAAGAAGAAGAAGAAGAAGAAGAAGAAGAAGAAAAAACAATCAGGAATAAGAAATAATACCTCTTGGGTATCACACTGCTATTAAATTTCTGACGTTTCAGAAGGATAGTTAAAAAAAAAAAGAAATAATGCTATAAAAGAAAATTAAAATAGACCAAAAAATACCAATAAGACACAAACTTTCAAAATATATGTTTATGCGAATAGGTTCATCGTACTCCGCTGTCAATCATCCGATGAATTGATTTCGAAGTGGCCACAGTTCAGCACTTGATGGTGAAAGATGCCACACAGACTTCTGGATATCGAGAGGACAAAATAAAAAAATAAAAATAAAAAAAATCATTAATGAAAATGTACATAAATATATAAATAAAAAAAAATATCAAAAGAAAGCAAAACGAAAGTTATTGAAAGCGATCATTAAATATCTGACGAAGAATTTTTCAAGTACTGCATCATACCCATTAATGTGGTATTTGTGTGAAACCTTATGGAAAGATTTTTTGGGGAAGAACGAAGAGTGGGAGGTGTTCAGGAAATTATGGACAAGATTTATATCGCAACTATTGACAGGGAAATAATATCCTGAATTGTGTAAATAATTTTAGAGCTTTCCTCTCCATAGTTGGAAATGTCAAGCAGGAAATACCGGGTGTTATAATGAAATTGAAATAGATGCAAACGCACTCACACACAGGATTAGATATATGTCCGTGTGTGTGCGTGTGTGCGCGTATATATATATATATATATATGTATGTATATATGTGTGTCTATGTACATGTATATATGTATGTATATATATGTGCCAATATATATATATATACAAACATGCCTGTATTTTTATGTGTGTGTGTGTTTCTGTGTATATGTATGTATAACCATACATACATACACACACACACACACACAGACACACACACACACATACATATATATATATATAAAAGCACATATGTATGTACACATGTATACACACACATACACACACACAGACTCATACACGCAGACACTCAGACACACAAGTACACACTCAAACACACACACACACGTCAGTATTGATTTTATCGACTATTGTTACATTGGTTCAGATGTCTCGACGGATAGGTGTACGGCAGACGCTAGCGAGGAATACCATCTAACAAACGTCTCTTCGAGGAAAAAGAGAACATTAAATGATTGTTTTTGAAGGCCACATTTTTATGAGTAGCAGAGTTGTATTCAAGTATACCGATTGCAGTACTTCATATTACTTTAGGTGTTTCGACCCAGGATGAACTAGATGGATGAAAAGCAAACTTGACTCAAATCAGATTTGAACCAGTATGTAAAGAGACGAATCCAATACCGTAATGCATTTTAGCCGTTGTTCTAACGTTCTGCCAATCCTAGTTAAACTTGAATAGTTACCTACACACATACACACGCACACAACCCTCTCAAAATGCCGCACACATATACACGTCAGCCTGCACACACACATAGATACACCGACATACTGCTCATACACACGCCCACTGCACACACACAATCACTTGCACACGAGTTATCTCACACTTCTCTCACGTACATTCCGTTTTTAGTATTTTCACTCCGGTCTGGATGAAAGTATGTTTCTCAGTAATACTGCAAGAAATTTATTCACATACGAATCATATCCTACCATTCTCTCTCATACTCTCTCCCTATGATATGTATGTATGTGTGTGTGTACGTATATATATATATATATATATATATATATATATATATATATAGGAACAATCCTAATCTACTCAATAATAGATTAGACCTTAGGGTATCATGTGTGCATTGCTCTACTCGCACTTTTAAATTTAAAAAAAAATAGGACTTTTATTTAAATAACTAAAGTTATCAAAATTTATAGTACTTTACTTCTATTATGGTCATCTAGAACTATCAATTAGCACATATTTATTTTGGTAATTGAAACTTTACAACATATATTCCTGATCTCTATCCTTAACATCTAATCTACTTAAATCAATCATCAGATTCCTGTATTGATTATCCTTGTTATTTCCTAACATCCTTTCTTTTCTCAGTCCCTTAAACATCAGTATAAACTAATATAAATCCGATAATAATTTTTATCTTTTATTGACATTATATAAATTAGGCTTACCTATGTGTCTCCTAAATAGTATCATTATCTTATCGTCAGCTAATAAGTTTTTTTAAAGAAAATTCAAAATAGTGTTCATGATCACTATATACTTAATATACTTAATATCCTTAAATTTTACACCCTATCCAGAGCCCCTGAATTCAATATTGACATTATTTCATGATTTTTGTGGAAGATAATTACATCTCATTTTATTTTATTAACATACCTCTTATTGTGTAAACATTAGTTAGAGTTCTGTTGTTGTCTGTACCACTATACTGTTACTCTATTCAGACTAAAAGTAAAAAACCTATTTGACCCATATACCTAGGGCTATAATTCCTCAACATTAATTCCTCAACATTTTGATAGTAATAAAATGACCTGATACTACTATGACCAGTGAGACCTCTAGATTTTAATACTTTTATAGCCTTGTCCATGCATACTGCTTACACCTTCCCTCTCTTTAGAAGTAATTGTCCCTTTGCTATCACCACTAGATAAGAAACAATAGAATACTGAGACAGTTAAAACTTTTGTCTAGAATCAATTACTAGCCTGATAGACCCTGCTATGTCAAGATGGACTTATATATTCTTCCTCACATTTGGATTTTATGTATGCTCTCTCCCACTTGGTTTTAATATGTTGCCACATTTGTAATATGTCTTTTTTCTGCATTTTTCGTGCAGCTGAAGATTGCTCTTCATATTGCATTTAAGGTAATGCTCACATTACTTAAATAAATTGAAGTAGCATGAAACGTGCGTACTGCAATCACTTTTGAAATCCGTGTTGCTTATTGTTTGATTTTAATCACCCATCCTTTTGGGATGCAATATTCGGGTGCATTCGCATAAGTACCATATTCAAGCCTTGAATCTATATATATATATATATATATATATATATATATAAATATATATAGGGAGAATTCACACACAAAAAACGAAAGACAAAGACAGGTGGTGTAGAAAAGAAACAGATGTCTTAGTATAACGCTATTATATATATATATATATATATATATATATATATATATATATATATATATATATATATATATATATATGTGTGTGTGTGTGTATATATATATATTTATATACATACAAATATATATATATATATACACATACACACACATACATACATATATATATATATATATATATATACAGCACACACAAACACA
This sequence comes from Octopus bimaculoides, assembly GCF_046866305.1. Taxonomy (NCBI): domain Eukaryota; kingdom Metazoa; phylum Mollusca; class Cephalopoda; order Octopoda; family Octopodidae; genus Octopus; species Octopus bimaculoides. The sequence goes on from NC_142931.1 coordinate 29,836,522, forward strand.
CACATATATATGTATACGTGTATACAATTTGTCGACGTTGATTCCGAAGTTTTTCCGAAAGGTTATTTATGCAGACTGTGTATCTGCGATCTACATAGAGATGTTTATATGTAAAAACTCTTCATATGACCCACATAATTACTGAGCTAATAAGACGGGAGATGCCGAAATGTTTTGGACATGTAATAAACAGAGATCACCTAATAACTATGTTGATTCCAATATCCTTTCCATTTGTGAGGTACTGTTGAATAAATATAAGGGTGTATAAGAAAACTGGTGTCAGCTTACTTATGTCGATTAGGTAAACCTACCTACGTATACCCCTCGGCCCTCGGTTTTGTTTCCTCATAACTTTCAGAAAAAAACTCATACGTTTTAATGAAAATTCTCCCGAATGCCTTTCAGATGGCGTATACTACAATTATATCGGAAATTAATGTGAAAGAATACATGTAAAGGAGGTATTTCATGTTATTTCGCCTTGTTGATTTCATTACATAATTTTTAAAAAAATTACTTTGAGGACTATTCTACCATTTCCCAAAAATTCGCTGAAGGAAGTCTTTGTAGAAAGGGGAGTACAATGCTAACACAAATTTTTAAATACATATTTCTTTCATTATTTTATCGCAATCTTAATCTCTCTCTTTTAAACAAACTGAAAGGTGGTCCGTCCTCTACGTGGCTGTTTAGTATGCTAGAAATATTAGAGAACACATGAATCACAGAATTTTTTTTTAAAACATAATTATAATTAAAACATCAAGACAATTAGGAAACAGTGTTGAGATGCATGAAATATCCATTTTCCCTATTTATTTCCACTTTAAATTCCTATATATTCGTTATGTAAACCACTTGAATGATATTTGCAGATAATAACTATTTAAAAAAAACTTATGAGGAAACAAAATTGAAGCGTGTGAACTAGCCAAAACACTTCTCCCCCAAAATTGCACCATAAATTCCGATATTATCGCTATTTACACCATCTGAAACGTATTTGTAGAAATAATCATTAATAAATATACATTATTCAAAAGTTATCATGGAAAAATCCAGCGTGACATACCTGTGTAGTTATGCCCTAAATATAGTAACTTAGTACGATTAAACTCAATAAAGGATTCCTAGGAAAATCATACGTAACATATCAGAAAAATTACACAAACTGGGAATCAAATGTGTAAATACCATATAGCAACTAGCAGAAAATCCTTCTGAGCGTGGTTTTCCTACTAGTTACAATTAAAGCTATTCAAAACATCCTAGCAAACTATCCAACAAGAAATTTATCCTTGGAGTAAACAACCCAATTCTAAGTCAATTATATTGTTGGTGACATTAGCTTAGCAAGTTGAAGAGTATTGATAGCAAGCGCCTCTATAGATTTATTCAGCTCATCTTTGTCGACGGCTAAACTTCTGCATCTAAAACCCTTCTATGCAGCGCATAAGATATTGTGACGAACAACAACATACTAGAATGGAATGATATTGATTTAGTGTATGCTAGAAAGCCCCTATTGTTGAATAAAGATTCTACCTTGTCGAAAGCATAATTCTTTGACGAAGTATAAAGCCACAAAAAAGTATTTTCTCAGAGCTACAGACATTGATGTTTCGTATTGTTTTTGTTTATCAATGTCACATATCGAACAAGGCCTGTCACAAGCCGACTACGACTATATGCTAAATAATTAGAAGCCCTTTGCTGACATGTTCTATCGTTTTATGCCACGGAAAAAAACTTAAATTTGAATTAGAAGCAACTGGAGGTACATAAACAAGAACGAAGATTTATGAACAAGATATGTGTGTCGTTAGTTCGCGTATCTGCTGCGGTTCTTAGCCATAAGAGAATGGCACAGGCGTGTCTGTGTCGCAAAAAGCTTGTTTCCCAACCACATAACTTCGGGTTCAATTCCACTTTGTGACACCTTGGGCACATGTCTTTCAATAAAGTGTCAGATCGACCAAAGCCTTGTGAGTGGATCTGATTGGTGGAAACTGAAAGAAGCCCGTCGATCATATGTGTGCTTCCATGTCTGGCTGTCTGTGTCGGTGTTAGTGTGTTTACACCCCCGTAATTTAGCGGTTCGGCAAAATAGTATATAACAACAGGGTTAGTGGTGTGACATCTTCACGGATGTACAACACAAATTCATCGTGACTTCTTTCTTTTCTGTCAGTGAGGCATGTGTAACTCTGCATCATTTATATCTGCAGACAGATGTGTCTCCGTAAGTGCAAAATTGCGTACATGCATACAAACATACATATATACATACATACATACATACATACATACATACATTCATACATATATACACACACGCATATGTGTGTATGTGTGTATGTATGTATGTATATATACAAGCATACACATACATAAATTTGGTGCAAAGGTAATTGCAGCTTTTAACCAGCAAATCTAAAGCAAAGTATTTCGGCTCAGAATAAATTCTAATTATCGAAATAACAGCCATGTACATGTACACGCTTTTGCCAAGAAAATGCAGATCTATTCCTGTGGTATAGAATTCTATTCCTGTGGTATAGAAGGCGGATCTATTCCTGTGGTATAGAATTCTATTCCTGTGGTATAGAAGGCGGCGAGCTGGCAAAGGCGGCGAGCTGGCAGAATCGTTAACACGCCGGGTGAAATGCTTATTGGTATTTCGTGTGCCACTGCGTTCTGAGTTCAAATTCCGCCGAGGTCGACTTTGCCTTTCATCCTTTCGGGGTCGATAAATTAAGTACCAGTTACGCACTGGGGTTGATATAATCGACTAAATCCGTTTGTCTGTCCTTGTTTGTCCCCTCTGTGTGTAGCCCCTTGTGGGCAGTAAAGAAATAGGTATAGAATTCTGGAGGCTGCAAGCTGAAGAATTATTCAAAGAAGAGTCTCGATATTACTTGTTTGTTGAAGATTATCTTTGCTGAAACGTTACCAACATGCTTCAAAAAGGAGAAGACGATCGAAAAGAGGTTAGTTAGAAGAAAATGGCTGAGTTAATTAAATGTTGGCAGATTCATTGTACAAAAGATTGCTAGGGGATTCCATGGGGAAGAATTAGTCAATTTCGATTTAGAAACGTTGGGCGTCAACATTACAATTCTCAGAGCACTTTGACTATTTCTTGGCAATACTTCTGTAGTGTTATGTTTCACAAAGATTCAAGAAATGTGAGTTGATGATTGCACTTGCCGATCACCAAAGTGTGACCGCAGCTATGTTATGGTTCTTCAATTGAAGAATCGAGATATTATCCTTGAGCTCAGTATTACTGCGTGTCACCTTGGGAAAGTGCTTTTTACCATAGCTCCGGATCAACCAAAGCCTTGTGAGGGGATTTGATATATTGGGCTGTCCGGGAAGTTCGTGCTGATTTATAGTAGCTTACCTTTCGACTTATTTTAGAACATGGTTGAGTCCATAAAATAGGATTTGACTACACCTCCATTTAGAGCACAGTTTAAGCTATCTTTTCGTGGAAGAAGGTTTATGTTCTTATAACCTGTGTTAATTCTGTAACCCTTTAAAATGGAAGATAAAGTTCATCTTTGGCACTTGATGCTTTTCTTTTTCCGTAAAGGGAAACATGCTTCACAAGCAACGAAAGAAATATACGCAGTTTACAGTGATGCGTACTGGGGTCGATCTAATCGACTGGCCTCCTAACCCAAAATATATGTATGTATATATGTATGTATATGTATGTATGTATATGTGTATTTTTGTGCGTCATTGTGTTTGTGTTAATCACCCGGCACCAACTACTCCATAACGGCCGTTGGGTAGTTTACGCCCCCGAAGCTTAGTGGTTAGGTAAAAGAAAAACATAAGATTGGTAACATGCTTTAGAAAGCACTCGGGTGAATTTCTTCGACTAAACTCTTCAATGCGGTACCCCTCCATGGCCTCAGTGCATTAACTGAAACAAATAAAAGAGAAAGAATAAAAGATCTTACGACACCCATTTCAGGAGCCTTTTCTGTTTTGACTTGAAAGGAAGTGCTAATGTTACTCTGAAGCCTCCCGAATTAGTTTTCGAATTAGCATCAATAATGATACTCTATCATTCATTGCAGAAGGTCGTCTTTGTACTTCTCTCTCGACAAGAGAGAAATTTGGGAAATCAATGTATGCTCATTGAAGGTCACCTGGCCAAATAATTGCTTAGCATTTTAAACAGCTTCCGTTGATTTTCATTCCGGCTTCAACTCAGAATATTACCATTCGAATTTGCTGTTTCCATCTTTAATATAGTAGCTGAAAATACAAACAATGAAAGCAAAACCATTAGTATAAATCAATAGAGCGGCGATTGCACTTCAAAAGTGTATACTACATGAATACAGTTAGATAAAAGTTTACTGTAAAATAAGCGTCAATGTTTAAAATAACAGAAAACGGTGTTATTTCTGCACCATGAAAAATCGTTACAGAAGCAAACAACTAAAAAGAAAACTTCACACACACACGATCGTTCTCCCCTTGTTTTACCATCTCTACATTTCTTTTTCTAACATATACTTACTCTTCCTCATTTTCTTTCTCCTTTTCGAACAAGTACAGACCGTATCACTCACACTCTTTATGTAACAAACCTACCCATTAAATCTAACTAACACTGACACACAAAATTACAGAATTCAAATAACGCATTTATAAGAAGAAACAAATATGCTTGTGTTTAAACATCATGCATGCTCACTAGAAGGAGATATATAGTGAAGTATCTTTTAGAACTAATAACAACTCGTGGAACAGAGATCTTTTCTATATCGTAGTTGTGAGGGACACGTGTAGAGAGAATTGAATAATTTAGTTGGCGCCGACCAGCTAATGAATTGCTATAAGAAAACTGTCGAAAGTCTGTTTGGTTTGCGAGTCACGTAAACGCAACAGGCAACTAATTTAGACCTAATTTCTAGAGTCGCCTTGCGATCACGTTTTACAAGAGTAACTTTGGACATCTATCTATCTATCTATCTATCTATCTATCTATCTATCTATTTATCTATCTATCTGTCTGTCTGTCTTTCTGTCTGTCTCTCTCTCTTTGTTTAACACTGCATTCATGTATAAGTGTGTCTATGTATATGTATTTGTATTAGTCTACCTGTATCTCTGCTATCCCTTCTCTGCATCTATCCGTCTCTTTATCTGACTGCTTGTCTGTACGTCCATCTACTTGTAGAACTATCCATTTCTACCTATCCATTTCTATGTATGTATGTATGTATGTATGTATGTATGTATGTATCTATCTATCTATCTATCTATCTATCTATCTATCTATCTGTCTGTCTGTCTATCTATCTATCTATCTATCTATCTATCTATCTATCTATCTATCTATCTGTCTATCTATCTATCTATCTGTCTGTCTGTCTGTCTGTCTGTCTATTTGTCTTCAGTCTGTCTATCTGCCAGCCTGTCTGCCCGTCTGTCCATCTGCCTGCTTACCTGCTTGCCTGTGAGCCTGCTTGTTTGTCTGTCGGCTCATCTCTCTCTCTCTCTCTCTCTTTTTATCGATCGACCGGTGTATCCACCTGTGTCCATCTGATCATTTATTTGTTTATTTACCGTCTCTATTGATCTATCAAGCTATTTACATTATAGATACATGCATATACACAGAAACACAACACTCATATGTGCATGCATACATATACATACATATACTCATATGTATGTGTATATATATGTAGACACCTAAAAGTACATACACACTTATATACTTATAAATACTTATAAACATACAATCACCTTCCATTTATCTATCTGTCTGTCTATATACACACAGTCACACACACGCATATATGTAAGGTTCCCCGTTAGATTCGACGACGAGTGTTTACTTGTTTGATCAAAATGGCTATGTGTAAATGGTTGAGCATATATATATATATATATATATACCCGTAATGTAATTCGCTGACAGAATCAGACTTAATCTTTGATATGCAGGTACTTGCCAAAAATATCAGGTAGTGAGATGGAACCCGGGTTAGTAGAGTTGCAAATTGCTCGACCATACTGCATCTATATTCGTGCACACACACATATTTTCACACATGCAAGTATAGCAACTGACAATATCTGTTAACCTTTTCACTAAATAGATAGTATATGGCAATATATTTTATTATTCTTCACACACTACATGAAACAATCTATTTCTGGCGAATATTTCTTGTAAACAAAATAATATCTATGGTAAACGGTTGTGACAGTATATAGCTAAAACTATTAGTAATATTGTTTTCTGCTCTAAGCACAAGGGCAGAAATTTTGTAGGAGGGGGCCAGTCGATTAGATCGACTCCAGAACGCAGCTGGTACTTCATTTATCGACCTCGAAAAGATAAAAGGCAAAGTTGACCCCGGCAGAATTTGAACTCAGAACGTAAAAAAAAACTATTAGAAATATTGTAGAATTTGATAGGCGATGAGCTGGCAGAAATGCTAGCACGCCAGGCGAAATGCTTAGTAGTATTTCGTCTGCCGTTACGTTCTGAGTTCAAATTTCGCCGAGGTCGACTTTGCCTGTCATCCTTTCGGAGTCGATAAATTAAATACCAGTTACGCACTGGAATCGATGTAATCGACTTAATCCCTTTGTCTGTCTTTGTTTGTCCCCTCTATGTTTAGCCCCTTGTAGGCAATAAAGAAATAAGAAACGTTAGCACGCTGGGCGAAATGCTTAGCAGTATTTCTTCTGCCTTTACGTTCTGAGTTCAAATTCTGCCGAGGTCAACTTTGCCTTTCATCCTTTCAGGGTCGATGAATTAAGTACCAGTCGAGTAGTGAGGTTGATCTAACCGACTGGCCCTCTCCCCAAAAATTTCGGGCCTTCTACCTAGTGTAGAAAGAAAAGAATTTGAGAGGCGGTGAGCTGGCAGAAACGTTGACACGCCGGGCGAAATGCTTAGCAGTATTTCGTCTGTCTTACGTTCTGAGTTCAACTTCCACCGAGGTCGACTTTGCCTTTCATCCTTTCTGAGTCGATCAATTAAGTACCAGTTGCGTACTAGGGTCGAAATAATTGACTGGCCCATCACCAAATATTTCGGGCCTTGTGCCTAGTATAGAAAAGAATATTGTAGAATTTGAAATTATAATACAAGCTAGCAGCGTTGACCTCTATCTATGAATAAAAAATATATATATCGAAATGCTTTTGGTGTGAGTATATGAATTAATGACTTTGCTGAAGTCATTAAAGTAAATGATCTGTATCTGTTACGTAACCCAAAATATAGATTCTTATAGTTCAAGATGGGTTGCACCAAGAAGACGAGCAATTAAGAATAGGTTTGTTGGCATAGGCTTTCCCAATTCTTACAGGATTCAAAAGTGTCTTCAGCTCCAAAAAGTTATGTTTTACTATTAGAGACCGAAATAATCACCGTGGATATATTAATGTTATTAGTAATGTTAATTTAAATAAGTCTCTGTACTAACCGTACACTTAATTAAACGAGTAATTAAAGCCACATCTAGCTATCATTAAAAATTAGTTAAGAGTATTTCTCGAGGCGCAGGCGTGGCTGTGTGATAAGCTTGCTTCCCAACCACAAAGTTCCGGGTTCAGTAGTTTGTACTATAGTCTCGGGCCAACCAAAGCCTTGTGAATGGATATGGTAAATGGAAACCGAAAAAAAAACCGTTGTATATATATATATATATATATATATATATATATATATATAAAATATAGATGTACGTGTGTATTTGTATCTGTGTTTGTCCCTCATTATCACTTAACAACAGGTGTTGGTGTGTTTACTTCCATCTTAGCAGTTCGGCAAAAGAGAGTAAGTATTAGGCTTTAAAATATAAATAAAAAGTCGGTTCATTCGACTAAAATTCCTTCAAGGTTGTGTCCGAGCATGTCCAGGGTTCAGTCCCACTGCATGGAAACTTGGGCAAGTGTCTTCTTCTATAGCCTCGGGCCGGGCCGACCACAGCTTCGTGAGTGGATTTGATAGACCGAAACTGAAAGATGCTCATTGTATATATATGCAGTAATAACAACAATAATCTTTGGATGGAATTTGTGTATATTTTAATCCATCGTTACGTGCGTTTCCCCAAATAACATATTTTTAAGATCATAATCCGTATCCCTGAGATGATTACAGTGCATATATATATGTACATATATGCGTATATTTGTGTCGGTGCTTGTCCTCGTAACCTAACAGTTCAGTAAAAGAGACCGATAGAATAAGTACCAGGCTTTAAAATGTACGTGCTAGAACTGATTTGTTCGACTAAAAGCCTTTAAGGCGGTGCCCCAGTATGGTCGCAGTCAAGTGACTGAAAGGCCTAAAAGGTTAATAATATCTATCTATCTATCTATCTATCTATCTATCTATCTATCTAACTATCTAAGTTTGTATATGCATGTAGAATGAAATTCAGGTGTTTCGGTATGTGTATCTGCTTTAGGTAGAACTGATAAATACATGAAAATATTCTACGAAATAGTAAATATTTATTTATTAAATCAATAGACTAACACGTATTTATTTCAGGAAGTGCATTTTATTGAAACTGCACTTTTAATGTAATATACGATATATACTGTCCCCAAGGTTGTCAAAGACAACGTAATTGTGATCTGTATTCGATATAAACAGGCGTGATTCTATCTATTTTATATATCTCAGAATTACAAAAATTACAGTGGATCGCCGGAATTCTTGAGTTACATACAGTCGTAGAAAAGCAATTAAAGAATGATGCTGTATGTTTTCTGTGCTACAACGTTTCTCCCAGCTTGCAAATTAAAGATATTTAAGGTAAGTTAAACTTTTAAAATGTACTTCTGTAACTAACTGCCTCAAAAAGAAAGAATTGCTAAAAGAATGCACAATGCAATTGAGCTTAATATTAATTGTATTGAAGCGGAAATAAATGGAATCTAATAACCCATAAAATATATTTGTGAAACAGTCTTTGGAGGACTAGTTGCTTAGTCGACGACATGCAGATCATATTATATGAATTCAACCACGCTTATGGACAAACAACATTATAATACGTTACATTTGAGACACATACGAAAACAAAAACCCTTGAAGGACGTCCTTAAGAAACCACGTAAAATATTTCGTGCTTATAAAGAGAGCCCTGACGTCCGTTCTGGTCCAGGCACTGGTGACAACGTGAAGCAATGGAATCGCAAACATCACGAGGGGACACACAAGGACAGACACCGACCCCAGTGCGTAACTGGTACTTATTTAATAGACCTCGAAAGGATGACAGGCAAAGTCGACCTCGGCGGAATTTGAACTCAGAACGTAGCGACAGACGAAATACCGCTAACCATTTCGCCCGGCGTGCTAACGTTTCTGCCAGTACGCCACCTTAAACTGATAATAAAAACTGTGAGACGCTTACAGCACCTAGGTTTCCCAAGCGGTCACCCATCTAAGTGCTCACTAGTCTCGATGTTGCTTAACTTCGGTGATCGGACGAGAACCGTTGTTTTCAACGTGATATGGCCATAAGCACTTGCCTTTCTTTTACTCCTGCTTCAATGAAAGCAATCAACTACTATATTGTTATTTCATATACTAAAGATAGTGGGTTTCTCTAATGTTTTTGCTCATATTATTGAAGAACCGCTTACTATCCAAACTAATTTCACGTTTCACAGAATATATACGTCTGAATTGAGTGTTTGCTTTGAAATTCCCCTAATAGTCCTTCAGAGCGATATACGTTTTATATGTAGATAAGGATTCCATTTTCATATCTAGTTTTAGTCTAGCAGATTTGTTTTACACATTAGTGAAATAATTTAAGATAAGGAATTTTGTTTTATAAATTTGTACAATATTGACTGTTAGGAACCGAGTGTAGATACCTCGACTAATTCATAAAAGTTTTGGGTTTGGCAAGAAAATGTGCACATCTTGTATGATATATTTATAATAGTAATGTTTGAACTGAATGTTGACAAGTAAATTATTCCTTCATGTCATGGATTCCGTTTTAGTGATAAGAAAATTGAAGAGACAGAGAGACATAAAGAGAAAAGATGCAAGACAAACGTTTCGCAAGAAATATTGGTGTAACTAAATTTAGTATTTCGTTATCCTTTTCAAGTTTCCTACTTGTATGTGCTTTTTATTATTTTACTCCTAAAGCTGCAAGACAATTATTTAAGGTATCTACGTATGAAATACTTGGCATTCAATTTCTAGACTTATATTGTCCTTTCTTCAATACTCAATGCCCTGATTTTCAGAAAACCTGTCGCAGAGATTTTGTAGTATAATTTAAAATGTACCTACAATCATGTCTGTGCACATGTGGAAGAGTTGTTTTACTTCTTTAGAGACACATTCATATATACATACCTATGCATATATGCGTGTGTGTATGTGTGTGTGTGTGTGTGTGTGTGTGTGTGTGTGTGTGTGTGTGTGTGTGTGTGTGTGTGCACGCGTGCTCGCGCACGTATATTTCACGGCCAAGATAGATGACTCGTTACATGTTTTAACTTTGTAAGAGATTGAATATTTCCAACGAAAATAGTATTTAATCAGGAAGAAATTAACATCTTCCCAAAATTCTGATTTAATATTATTAGAAATGAACATCAAACGGTGCTTACAGAATCGGTATTTTGTATGTAGTCCTTTGCTTTGAATCACGGCGTCAATTCTGTTGGGCATTGATAAGCAGAATTTTTCGCACAAATCGTGTATTATCTCCATAGTCGAGACTATTTTGATGGAATTTTTCAACTTCGATAGTGAAGTTGGATTACGAGCTGCTACTATCTGTTTCAGAATAATCTAACAATGCTCAGTTGGTTGGGATCATGCTGGAAGTGCGTACGCTGCTTGATCTCCATAAATGATGGGACTTTTGTTTGCAGAATTTCAAGGGAGTTAGTTTCCTATAAACCACAGTCCGCATCTTTCACCAGCACAAATAGCTCTCCACACCATAACTGTTGGAGCATTTTTAACACTTAGGATATTGTAGCGAGGATAACAGATAACAGCAACTAGAACAGCCACAGAAACTAGACTATGATATATTGTCAGCATTAAAGCAGTCCTATTCGGCTTTCATAATGTACAGCGAAAAAAGGTTATTAATATCACAGATGTTATCAATTGGGCTATAGTAATTAAAATTGTTAGTATCATGCACTTTATTTGCTTTATGCGATCAACCAGGTATTGTTCCTCGATTTACCTCATCTTAAAGTGATCTCAATATGCGATTTCCAATGGATTTCGAGGGGTAGACATATTTCGCCTGTTGCTATTATAATAATAAAGAGCGTAATTTCCTCCAACGTATGTAACTACATAATCTCTCTGTAGTTGACTATTAGATATCCTAAATTTAGATAACTTTTGCTGCTGTTGTTATTACAGCTATTTAGGTAGCTATTTAAATGGAGTTCTCAAACTGCGGGTTGATTTTATTGTAAAAAGTGTCAATATATGAAGTGAATTTTGTGTGAAGAAATATAAATGTATTCGCTTTTGCATCTATATGTATGGGTGTAGGTAAATTTCTGTGGATATGTTGTTGCTTACAAATATAAGTTTGTATTAAACACCTACTTAAGAATCTTATTTATAATGATTCATAAACAAATTTAAGTTTACGTTACGTTATATTCAATAAGAATATATGTATACTTTAAAAAAAATAAATGACACTACAGATGTTACATTTTCACTGAATATGTCTGTGAATATATACACGTATGTATTGCGCGCGAATCCATTAAGTAATGTTTTCATTAAACTCTTAGTGTTACTAAGTATCGTAAATAAGTACCATTGATATCAGGTTCAAATGCAAATGAGATTAGAGTTAGTTGTCAGAAATTAAATCCACCTGACGAGAATAATGCCGGTAAAAGCTAAAACTGAAAATGTATATTAACCACAATGACACACGCAAAAAAAAAATAGAGATAAGGAATATTGTATAAGTCTTTATTAAATGTCAGTTATGATATCTTAAAAACGATTATCAGCTAAATACAGAGTAATGAATGAAACAGGGTTTTAAGAAAATGCAAGCACAGTATTTCGCTTCACTGGTTGTATAAACTCACAGACGAAGTTTTCAGTAAATTTAACTTTACGTCAATACTCAGTCATTAACGTTGTATGTTCCATTGCTATTCTGAAATTTGTCTTCAAATAACAGCTTCAATTACCCCCCCCCCACACACACACACACACTGTCACAAATATATATGTATATATATAAAGAAAACCTGCCTCATTATTACATCATTATTACTAGCTGACACTCATCTCCTGAAAGAAAATAAGAAAGACATAAAAGTACCATTTCAGGGCAGAAGATAGAAATGAATAAGAGAGAGAAAGTAAAGTAGAAGGGAACGCCATTTTAAAAACGTTAGCTACTTAAAGGTCATAAATGGAAAATAAAGCGATAAATAGCATTAAAAATCCCACCTGAAATGTTAAAAAAAACCTCCCAAGAAAGTTAATGATTTATTAAGTACGAATACTGGAAATATATCGTAATGTGTGGCTTCACTGGGGGACGTGAGGAAGTATTGAAGTTCTCGATTAGCTCACTTTTCACCAGAATCAATGATGTGCTAACATCCACGACAATAAACGCATGAAAGTCACGATGATCCATTTCCACTTCAACATAAATCTTGCACCTCTATAAGATTGAGAAATAATTTCAACCTAACCTACGCATAACCTCTGAGAAGCTCACGAAGAAAATTATCGAGCATGTAAAGCATTTGATAAAATGGATGTAATATTGAACGTACAAATTACTATTTGCTTTATTGTGCAGACAAATATCTATTTTCTTTGTTTTAATTATGTTTACTACATGTTAAACTCCAGGAAGATCAATCAAACTGATATTTAGAAGTTGAGCAATAATATTCATGCAAAAAATAATAATAGCTAAATATAGAATTCTTAAAGATAGCTTCCAGGTACATTATTATGATTCTAAGACAAAATTTGAATTATAAATGACGTATATTTATTCCGGGGAAACTATTGCTGAAAACATTCTGGAATATTAAATTTACTACAATTAGAATTAATAAAAGATGTAAATGAACATTAGATTTGCATTCCATACAAATATATATTGACTTTAGGGGTCTTAACACCATTCTGCTCCGAATACAGCAAACAAGTAAATTGGAAGTGAGGAAATATGAGAGCAGTGTTTAAAATGAACTTAAATTATTAAAAATTTAATAATTAGTCATAATTTATATGCTCAATATATACAACTGACATTGATGGCAAAATATTATAAGAAAATAGATATAGAGGTAAATGGCTTACGAGACAGAGGCATAATATTTCTTGGGATGTAGTTGAAGGATACAAAGCACTATGTCAGCATTACATACTCACAAAAATCCGAATCAATGAATTATCCATACAGAGAGTGCTATGACTTTGCACACAGAGACTAGTTCAGATAAGCTCTTAACAAATTAATTTACTTCATTCTATCAAAATCTACAGGCATAGAGGAGCATAATGTACAGGAGAGGGAGAGAAAAATATGCTCGGGTTGTTACAATGCACTCTATACAATAAATAATTGGTCATTATATTGGAAACTGTAGTAGGGTATATCTGTAGTAGAGATATGCAGCGGAGGTAGGGTATATCTGTAGTAGAGAATCTGGCAGCTTTTGGTTCAATCCCCTACCTACGAAATATAGGGCTACTCGATCGTGGTTTTGCATGCGTTAAACAAAAATGGCAACAACATCCGCTCATTAGGTAAATACAAATAAAGTCATGTTGTTTCACTAGAAACGTTTCAACAAGTTCCCATAGAACAAATACACGGCTTTACACAACAGAGCAGCTTCTAAACGAGTAGAACGATATGTATTCTGATAACAGAGATGACATAATGAATTTTATGTAGCTTATCTGTGGAGGAGACCGTACATTATAAAGTTTGCCCTACAGTCCTTTCACATTTCATTGTCACAAGAGTATATTCAAGCACATTTACTCATAACATATATCAGCAATTGCACACTAAGACTAATATGAGCATGCACATTTACAAATAAACGTACAGACATCCTCATGTTTTGGCAAACAGAATTATGTAAAGAATTGTATTAGTATCTAAGTATACATGTGCGAGTAAATGTCCGTGTTTAATGGAATATTTCTGTAGAAATATTAATATAATCTTCAGAAATAATTCAGTCACTTATAAGGGAATTTCTTCTTTGTTATTTTTGGCATCTTTATTTTCCTTCTTCATTTTTAGTCTGGGTGTAATTAATGTCTTTTTAGTGACTATTTAAAATGATCAGCATATTTAGTCAACAATAGTGGTGAAATATTTGTCGTACTATAAGATGACAGCACACTGTCGCCAACTCAACATTAGTTCGGGAAGAATTTGCTCGGCGAAAATTGTTTTCTGTAACCTGATTGCTTCGCTTCCTTTAACGTCCAAAATGAATAATTAATTTCAAGGAAATTCTATCACTGTAACATAATTTACTTAACGATATTTTATGTTATATTCTGTCTTCAGTTGACACCAATAAATTATGAGGCACACACACAATGCCACATACATACATACATACATACATACATACATACATACATACATACATGCATGCATGCATACATACATACATACATACATACATACATACATACACGCACACATACATACATACATACATACATATATATATATATATATATATATATATATATATATATATATATATATACATATATATATATATATACGTCTTATGATTCTGGTTAGATTTCTATATGTACTTGTGTGTGTGAATATATGGAATATATGGTATTTTCTTTCTTATTGACATAAGTGTTAAAGTAAGTATATATTATTCATATAATTTTGTCATATTTATTTCAAGCTAAGTGTGATTATGTTTTCTTAAAAGCTCCACTCTCCTTACAATAGAAACATTAATTGTGTGATATCGGTGTGACTGAAATATATCCGAAGACGTTAACACTTTATAGCAATAAAGAATTTATTAGAGATAAAACACCATATAACACACACTCTACACTCATATACATTTAATATCAATGATCGTGTGAAATTTGATGAGTTAAAGAAGTGTATCGATTCACATATAATTTGAGAAAAGCTTGTTAGATACAGGTGATATTTAATATCTTACTGAAGTTTGAATGATATGAGCAAATTAGTTTTTAAATTATCTGTATGAAAATCTTTCAAATATATCTCCTTATTTACCACAATGTGTTAAAATGTGTATCATTTATGTTTGAATACTGTTCTTTAAAGGGACAAGAACATAGAGTAGTTTTTTTATTCAGTAATATTACATCTTTATAACCTGCTACAGGTTTTTTTTTCATGTAGCCCATGATAAAATCTACAGAAAGCTAACTTGCATGCACAATAAATATACTCACACACCAAATACTTTTCCATCACCATTTTCTTTCCATGTTCAAATATTTAAATATTTATTTTCATTATGCTTTTACCATGAATATACAGAATCACTAACTTAAAGAATACTTGTTGTAAAGTATCTTAATATTATTTAAAATTTCCTTGGTGTCTAAACAAGATTTTCTTGCTTTCATAGTATTAAGTACCTCGTAAAAAACCTTTGCATGTTTGAATCATTTGTATAAATGATTAGGGCATCGATGAGTTGGTTATTTTAATTAAAAGCTTTTGATAAAATTCCTTTATGAGTTGCTTTTATAGTCTGGATTTTATAGCAATCATTGTTGAAAAATAAAAAAAAAAAAGAAAATACAGTAGTATATAATTTATTGAATCATACCGATAAAATTATTATCCAATAATCTTTCACTGAAAGATTCTAAGAAAATACAATAAGCAGTTTAAATTCATTAAGGAAAACTAGTAATAACAAATTAAAGAACTATCTCGGTATGCAATGGATTATATAATTTACATTTAGAAAAAAAGTTACAGGATACATATTATTTTCACATCAACAATTAAATAGGAAATTCAAGTCTCAAATAGAAATTTATGAACTGTTAAAAGTGTACTTATCCGAGAAACATTTCATATTCATCTAATTAAGTTATGAAAAATATTTTTCGTCATATTTTTCATCTTAAAACTTTTTGAGCTTCCTCGTTCAGAACACGCATATGCAACATCAAACAAACAATATTTACAAAGGAGGTAAATTTCCAGTGGTAAAATATAGAAGAAACGGCGTTATTTTTTCAGTATTCCTACCTAAATGTAGCATATAAACGATTTACTTCATCCATGTTAATTCATTGCATACCAAAGTTTTTAATGCTCATACATTCTGCATGGAGTATAAAACGATCTCCTATGATTGAATCAGAAACAAACTAGATTTATTCAAATACTACTATTTAATATATGATGAGTAGCAGAATACGGCAAGCTGGCAGAAGCGTTACCACACCGGGGAAAATGTTTAGCGACATTTTATCCGTCTTTACGCTCCGAGTTTAAATTACGCCGAGGTCGTCTTCATCTTGTATCATTTCAGGTTCGATAAATTAAGTACCAGTTGAGCAATAAAGCCAACATAATTGACTTATCGCCTCCTCGGAACTTGTTGCCCTTGTGCTAACATTTGAAACCAACATTTGGTGAGTAGCAGAGAATAAAGCTGTAAATAAAACAAGACTGTGATGAGATTTGAACTCTTCGTTCAATTTTCAACGTCGAGATGGTATAATTTCCTGGGAGAGAGATAATTTTTGCGGCTGAAGATAGCTTTACATTGTAGATTATACACATATTATATTATGTTATATTATATTATGTTATATTATATTATACACATGTAGAGCTTGAAACACGTGTACCGCGGAATCCTTTGTAGTTTTGTTGTTATTCTTTTCTTTTGGATTTACAATTTATATATATATATATATATATATATATATATATATATATATGTGTGTGTGTGTGTGTGTGTGTGTGTGTGTGTGTGTGTGTGTGTGTGAGTGTATGTCTATATTTGTCTATAAATTTACACGCTCACTCTGTTACACGCACATATGTATATATATGTAAATGCATAGACTTACAGGGAGAGGGAGAGACAGAGACAGAGAGACCGAGAGGCAGAGAGGAGTGGGTTAGACAGAGAAAGAAAGAACTCTTTCACATTAATATGAACATAAACATAGACTCGCTGATTAAAGCCTTTATCGTTCGTAAACTTTAAATAATAAACAAACAAACGTTATCTTGAACGATTAATTTTTCGTTTTTTCTTTCTCTGTGAACCTACTAAGTGCAATGTTGATTATTGTATTGTATGCACACAAGTTCGAAGATTGTTGACAGCACTTAATGATTTTAATCAGTAATAAACGAGGCAAGAAACAAACAGATAGTGTGTAACGAATCATAATTGTAGGTGTGTGACTTTGGTCAGTTGGTTGAAGAGGCAAACAGACCGCCTTGTCATTGAACATAATATAAGATGGAGGAATAAAATGGATGATGGTACCTGAGAGAACACTTGAAGTAGAGGAAGCGTTTGCGTTTGCTTGAGAGCATAAGAGCACTATATATATATATATATATATATATATATATATATATATATATATATATATATATATATATATATATATATATATATATATATACACATATATATGTATGTATGTATGTATATACATATATGTATACATATATATTTATCTGTATATTTATATATATGTGCGTGTGTGTGTGTAGGAGTTTGTGCGTGTCTATAAGAATGTATGTAATTATGCACGTATCCACATATAGACATAAGTGTGCGCGCATGTGTGCTGATTCATTTAACCCCTCTCCTTCCCCCCTCTCTCTCTGTATATATATATATATATATATATATATATATATATATACGTATATATTTCTCTATCAATCAATCTATATGTATATACACGTGTGTAATGTGCATGCGTGTGGACATCATATACAAATAAAGTAGATTTATATATATATATATATATATATATATATATATATATATATCACGTAGGGACAAAGAGAGAGAGAGCGAGAAAGACTGAGACAGAGATAGAAAGAGAAAATAAGAGTAAGAGTGATAAAGAGTGTGTGTGTGTGTAGGTGAATAAGTGGGTGTGTAACAGGAAGCAGTTGCACAGCCGTTATAATTTCTAGTTCACAGTTTCGTACATGAATTCATATCTTTTGTGTCTGCTGTTGTGTTCATATTTGAGAGGATGTGGGGTTATGAATGAGTTTGTGTGGGTAGAAATATGTGTGGGTCAATGAACTGAAGTGAGGAAACACGTGTGTCCATGTAATTGTATTGAAGAACTTGAATTTGCATGGACGCGTGTATGTGCGTGAGCGTGTCTATAGGTAAGTGTACCGTTAAAAAAGAAACTACTTTACGGATGGATCTAAGTGCTTTAAAGACATAGAAGGTGTGAATATACTTTGAGTGGAATGGGACTTATTAGTGCAATTAGGTACTATGAATTTGAAAGTGTATGTGTGTGTGTTTGGGTATATGTGAAGGTGTGCGTGTGTGCATAAGTATTTGAATTGGGGCGGCATATGTATGTGTGGGTGCTGTTATAGCAGTTTGGAACTAGACTTGTAGAACTATGCATGTGTGCACATGTGTGTTTTGTGTGTGTATTTGTGTGTCGGGGGTGTATGTGTATCTCTATGTCTGTGAATGAATATGTATATGGATGTGTGCGTGTTGTGTGTTTCTGTTTGTGTAAGGTGTATCATAAACGTGTGGGTTCTATGAGTGTTGTTTGAGAGAAACTATAGGGGAACTGTGGGTATCTGTTCATACGTACCTGTCTGTGCGTGTGTATGTGAGTTTGTGTGCATGTGTGTATGCGAGTGCACATGTATCTGTATATATGAGTGCTTGTGTTGTGTGTTCGCCTACGTGCGAGTGTGTGTATATGTGTATGGGTATGTGTGTGAGAGACACATACGAGGGGCAATGAAAAGTTCCTGGCTTTAAGGGCATCGTGAAAGGCGTGGCTGGAGGCTCAACCCATCTGACGTCTTTTACAGGGTTTAGTAAAACTGAAGAACTGTTGCAATAAGTGTTGTAATAAATGAATCCGGTAGGGGTATATGTTGAAAAAAATCACAATTAACCAATCCTTCTGTATTTTCTTTACCCAAAGCCAAGAACTTTTCAGCGCCCCGTAGTGTATTTCATCAGATTCGTCTATAGGAAAGATATATGCTCACGCTTCCTACAGGCACCCTTAGTCCGGCGTGATCAATAGAGTTTGCTGTTTTACGGAACTGTGGCTTGTCGATAGTAGCTAGAAAAAACTTGTTCAAGAAAGGAATTCTCAAAGGTGGTGTTCTGACGAGGCGGTACTGAATTGGTTAGTGTAGGGCCTGGAAAGATGAGGATTGGTAAAATATGGGAGATTAATGGTGGGGAGACGAATAAAATTGAAGTTGTTTGATGGGAGGTAGACCAAAGCAAACCTGTCTCAAGAAGCAGTGATTACTCTTGTGATTGAATTGCCAGAGAGACATGGCGGCACATCTGTAAATTAGTTTACTGCACATCTGCAAACCAGTGTATTGTCGAGCCACTCTATACGATTAAGTAGAGTGACTATTGTTGAAATGAAGTGTGAGATAGCAGCACCTTCCTACACGTGAAAACAGCACTACCTTTGTTTGTGTGCACATCATCATACATGTTCGTATATGTGCACGATTATTAGTGTGTATTCTACTACATATATGTGTTGCGGAGGGGTACGAGTCCAGTTTGAAAGAACAAGTTTGTTAGCATATGTGGATGTATTTCTGTATTCCTGGGGACAGGTATGGTCGAGTGATTAAAATGTTTACTTTGCAACCACGAAGTCACGGATTCAATCCTGTAGTGTTGATGTTTGTATAAATGTATATATTCGATCTTCAAGTTAATTGAAGCCTTGTGGAAACTGTCGAATTTCATATGTGGCCCTGAACCTGTAGGTTCGTCTTTTTATAAAATTGCTCCGCTCTGATTATTTTTGGGGGAGAGCTAAAGGGCAGAGTTCTACGTTAAAGGACAGAATTATCTGTAAGATATTCAACCACATACAATAAATTAGATGTTCATTTAATTGGGCAACTAGAATACTCATCGTTCAAGCCGATGGAAATTGATTTACTTTGAGTAGGATATCGCATATATATGTATAGGTGGGTATAAGAACTGTTTGAAAGCGTCAGTGTAGTAGTGTAGGGCGTGGGTGTGAAGTTGTGTGTATGAATGTATGTATATATAAGTCTATAAGTGCGTTTGAGCGGAATTTCATATGTATGTAAGGGTGTTCTGTTCTAAGCAGTGTTTTTAAGTATGCGTGTTTGTGTTTAGGCTACATCATACATGTAAAACCATCATGAGATTCCAGTTTAAAGATATTAGGGCGAAAGAAAATAAACAAAAGAGAGCAGAAAATTAACGAATGCTTGCACACGTCATGAAACACAAAATGAGAAGTAAAATAGGATCTTTTTTAAAACGGGGGCCACATTTTTCATTAACGAAACACTTTGAAACTTGGATCACTGGTAGAATGTGTCATATAAAACATCTTTTTCTCTTAGTCTTCTTAAAAAAAAAGAAATCCATAAATTATTCCATGTTAAAGTTGTCGTATTTCCGTAATTTCAACCAATCACTGACGTCCATTCAGCCGATATACATTAAGTGCCGACTACATAAACAAACGATTCTGAAACAATTAACCCTAACCCTAACCCTAACTCTAACCCTAACCCTAACCCTAGGGTTAGAGTTAGGGTTAGGGTTAAAGCAAATTTAAAATGAAAAAAGCAAATAAAACGAAGAATCGTTTGTTTATGTAGTCGGCACTTAATGTATATCGGCTGAATGGACGTCAGTGATTGGTTGAAATTATCGAAATAAGACAATTTTTTACATGAAATAAATTCGAATACAGAAATATTTTTCTGTTCTATAACACAAAATAGATAAGTATACGAAGTTTGAAAGTATTTCGGTACCAAAAGCACTACGTAAAACATTAATGAAAAATGTGGCCCCCGTTTTAAAAAAGATCCGTAAAATATATATGAAGTAATTAGAAATATTAAGAATTCTGAAAGTCTACGAGCCCTTCAAGTCATAAGAACAGCTTGAAATAGCACATCAGTATACAAACAGCAACAAAATCCATTTATCAACTAATGTTCCAAGTCACCAAAAATGAAAAACAACTATAACATTGAGACCACACCTAAAGATAAAACTAAATACAAGAAAAATAATTTTCATTTAGACAAAAAACCGCAACATATTTCTTCAACCATACACTAGAAAAGAAATAGAAAATACTGCAAGTCAAATATACACCGAAAACACGCTGAGTTTGTGTGAATTATTGCCTTCATTAACGTCTTTAACGCTACATGTCAACTCTACCAAATCCCAGGAAACTGGAAAATGAGAAAGAATCCATAGCAATTTTAAAACCTCTTGCACCAAAGAAGATCAAATCAAACACAACTGAGGCAGCATACGTAGGTGATAAATTAGGGAATTTATCACCTAGGTATGATACAAATAAATCCCAGAAAAATCTAATAACGAAGGAATTAATTGATGGTTTCAAAAACAATAAAAAAAATATATACCACACACAAGATGAAAAGAGCAGAGAATGCACTTAACAACACAACAGTATTAACATTACACGCATAGATAGCATGGCAAAGGAAGCAAAACGACGCACTAACATACTTAGAACACTCAAAAGCTGCAAATTTGACCAGTACATAAAGTACTAACGTTCACCTACAAAATACATACATAAATACATGAGAATCTATTGCGAGTTATGCTATCAAACCATAAACGACATCAAAGAATACAGGGCTCGTGTCTTAGTTTGTACAACATACATGCATACATGCATGCATACATACATACACGCATACGTAATACATACATGCGTGCATACATACATGCATACATACATACATATATATAGTTCACTTGGTAATAGTTTGTACCCTTTTACGTAAGCAACTTAAACAAACATATAAAAATTGAATATAAGTGTTCAAACTGTCTTCACTGAGCCACAATATGGTTTTCAGCTAGAGACATGGTCTTGCTACGACAAAAATACCGTGAAATGCATCTAGTCGATCAAATCTCAGACAGAGTCTACCAAAATCAGAATAAATCTAATGGAGAGCACCCAATCGTATTTATCATTGGTTTGGTAATATAAAGAAATATACATAAAGGTATGTCTAAAATGTGTGTATGCATAGACGTGTATATGTGCAAATTTGTATATTTCCTTTTATGTATATATTCTCATGCATATAGTTGCATTGCTAGACACGCTCATATATATTTAAAGGATAAACTCCTGGAAAGTTTTACAAATTCTTACAGTTTCAGTGATGGACTTGATCACTAGTCTTCCAATTAGCTTTCCCCTTTCAGGTTTTGAGAAGCCTAATTTCTCAAGATCGGTATTTAGGCAGTGTGTTACATATCCCAGGGCCCTAATAATTAAAGATATAAATCTGAACTTGTAATCTGGATAGAATAACTGCAGATTTCTCAATACTTCAGGGCTGGTATTCTCTTTTTCAATGATCTTCAGCTTTATGTTAACATCTGCTGGGCAGCTAATTTCCACAGTTGTGCACAGTATCTCTTCTCTTTCCTAAACCATTATATCAGGTCTGTTGTGCTTACATTTTATTGAGGTCTTCACTGCGACATCCCATCAGAACTCCTTTTTATTATGAGTGACTGTATGTATGTATGTATGTATGTATAGGCACTCAGATCGTACTGCACTATGTTTAATTGGTCAAAGTACTTCGTTCTCATTCCCCTCATCCAATCTGAAGAAGATGAGTACTAGGAGTAGCTGGGGTGCCGAAGACGCGACGGTGGGTTCCTGCACTGTCAGTCGCCTAAACACTTTGGAAGCCAAGATAAATTCCGACTTCATGCGCCTCTGAGCTCATGAAACCGGAGATTATCTGTCTGTCTGATTGACTGACTGTCTATTTGTCTGTCTGTCTGTCTGACTGACTGTCTGTTTGTCTGTCTGTCTGTCTATCTGTTTATCTATCTAGCTATCTATTATTGTTCGTGCTTATGTATGTATGCATGTATGTATATATGTATATATATATATATATATATATATATATATATATATATATATATATATATATATATATATATATATATGCACATATAGTTATTTATATACACATGTTATCTATATCATCTATGTATCTATCTTTATGCATATAGTCATACACGCTTGCATATACATATACATATATTAGAAATCAAATGATTACAAACGATGTCTCATCCATAGCATGTAAATGTACTTATAGAGATTTTGACGCATTATTGTACTCACGCATAAGGTATGCGTACATACACCTGTATGCGAGAGAATAGAGGAAGGGACAGAATTTAATGCCGTGTGAATCTATTTCAAAAACAAATTCTAAAAAAAAAAAAAAAAAAAAAAAAAAAAGCCAAAATAACATGCTGTCAAGTCTGTTACTATTTAACCGAGTTTCTTTCCTCAGAAACCAATGATCTGCCCTGCGTTTTTAGGATATTGGTTTTGGCGTCATTCACAGTAGAGGAAATTATCTTCAATCTGTCACTCTATCGAAGGCTGCCAGAACTCTGGAAGTTCTAAATTTGTCATTTTGGATGATCTCATCTGTTCAAGACTCAACAAACACGCAAGACAGTTTTATTTTAATTCATTTGTCATTTTTATTTTTTGCAACAGAAGAAAAGTAAAATAATAAAAATTTGCACGTTTTTACACATCCATTTTGCAACAAAATAATGTTTGTTGACATATATATAACTGATTTTCTACCTGAAAGAATGAAATTGACTTTCAAGTTTGTAAGGTACGAATACCGAAATACATTAAGAAGAGGTTTATGATGGTAAAAGATTTCATGTTTTCAAGTGTGCAGAAGTAGAATGCGTTTGAAGACACATTTCACATAATTCAAAATACAATGAAATATAATAATTGAATGATTATATTCAGTTAGGCAGTTTCATCAACAAGTAATTTGTTCTAGTAACTTCAGATATGTACAGCTTCCCGCAATTGCATTAGGTTATGAGTTAAATGCAAAAAATGGCTGTGTGGTAAGCCGTTTTCTTCCCAACGACATGGTTCCGAGCATAGCTCTACTGCCTGGCATCTTGTGCAGGTTTCTTCTACTCTGGTTGACCAATGCTTCGGCCGAGCGCAGCCTTGTGAGTGGAATTGGATGACAGAAAATGAGACAATCCCGTCGTAGAGACATGTGTGTGTGTGTTTGTGTGTACCTTTGTGTTTGTATTTGTCCCCTAACGCCGTTTGACAAACGGTGTTGGTGTGTTTACAACTCCGTAACTTAACAGATCGGCAAAAGACACCGATGCAATAAGTACTAGACTTAAACAAAATAAGCACTGGTGTCGAATCGTTCGACTAAAATTCTTCACGGTGCTCCTCCAGCATGGCCTCAGTCTTGTGATTGAAACAAATAAACGATGAAAGATAAAAGATATATCGTGCACCAGCTTCGAAAGACGAAATATTGTTTCGTTGCTCAGTAGTTTATTCGCAGTTTTTTTAGTCCGAGGGGAAGGAAGACACTCTTAACTTTGATAAAGACTGAGAGACTGATGGAATTAATATATCCTTAACCTGCATCTCTGGCCGCAATGCTATCAGCAAAGTAGTCTCTACTTAAGGCTCGCAGTGTTCCAGGTGGCAGTATTAATAAGGTGACAGATTAAATCTACCATTCATGTAAGCGATCGAAGGATTTAAAGTCAGAACAGATACGGAGGAAAGAACAAACTCCACTAGGTTTAACATTTCTCAGAAGTCTACCTATCTACCACCCTGGCCTGAGACTTTATTTTGTTGATTCCTAAAAGATGAAGCACAAAATTGACCTTGGTGGGATTTCAACTCAAAGCATGAACTATTACAACAAATACCGTTAAAAATTCTATGTGATGCTCTTACGAATCTTCCCCCTCACCACCAATGTGGAGCTTATGTGAATAGGATAGTAAAAATTAGTTTTCTGATAAAGGCCACAACACGAGTGATGAGATATGAGCCGCCGTTTCATTAGCCAATACAAACTATGTTGTGGTAGGACATGGAAACATGAAACAATGCATTTGATCTTTTAAACATACTACTTTTGAGAAATACCTTTGGCAACAGAAAGTTTTTTTCGCTGATTCAATTAATTATTTTCACCGACAAATCAAGTCATTATTTGACTCGAGGTGATTATTTTCCTCTTAGGTGATTGATTCATGCAACATTATTTATTTATGCCTTGTCTCGGTAGTGAAAGTTGCAGGTGATTGCGTCTATAGAGTTATCCTAAGGGAAACCGTTGGTAATGTATGAAGGAGAGAGTGTTGTATTTATTGTTCACGACAAAGACAACAGTTAATGATTTATCTCTACCTTAATTTAAAACAAATACCATGCATTAGTGCAGGTTTCATGCCTTGCACAGTATAATCGACAAGATAAAATCCAAATTCGTGTTGGGAGTGGGGAGTAAACAAGCGAGAGTCTGTCTCGTCAAAAAATAATTGAAGTTCCATTTTCAGTAATTTTAATAGTCTTGAAACTACAATACGCAGTCTGATATGAATTTGAGCTCAAGATTCGTATCGGAACCGTCAATGGTCCTAATTAGCTTTACTAGTAGAGTTAGAGAGTTGCTTTTCATAACAAGTTGCGTATGGTTGTTTGTATCTAACAGTTACATTCCCATTAAAACTATGTGTTCTCAGATTTCTATCACCACGTGTATATTCACTAATTTTCACAAGGAAAGAAAAGACGTTCTTTTTCATTCATTGTTTAGAACATTACTTACTGTCTTCCATTTATTTATTCAAACTGTATGTCCAATCTGAGATGACAGGAATATGACATGTTTGCTTTCATTATTTTGAAGAGAAAACTTAAATAACGTGGTGAATAGCACTGTCTCTTAGTAATATTCAGCAAGTATATGCTCCTTTCTCATCCTCTCTCCTTCCATTTTATTCACTCACACACATTCATCCTTCTCATGTACTCTTTTACAAATTTGCACACACTAACACTACATTTAAATTACTGCCTCCATACTTATTTAACAATTACTCAACTATT
The DNA here is from genome assembly GCF_046866305.1 of Octopus bimaculoides. Classification (NCBI taxonomy): domain Eukaryota; kingdom Metazoa; phylum Mollusca; class Cephalopoda; order Octopoda; family Octopodidae; genus Octopus; species Octopus bimaculoides. Next base: position 29,862,809 of record NC_142931.1, read on the forward strand.
TTCATGCATTCTAGTCACTTTCATTATTTTTCTTAAACTTGCTAACATCCTCTCACATTTACGCTTTTTTTTTTAATCTCAAAGTTTCACTGTTGTAACCATCACGCTTCCTTTTTCCCTTTCTGGTTTCTACATATAAAAGGCAGCACTATTTTTCGATTTCTGTCAAATACATTCCCTCAACTCTCAAACACTATCTTAATACCTCAAAGCTCGTATGGGTCTGATTTCCCCACTTCCTCTTTATATATATATTTTCTCTTATGCATATCATGACTGTCTGAAAGTTCTTGCGAGCGTGTGCATACAAATTTAAGCAAAATCTCTGATTAAAGTTTTATGAATATTATAAACACACCAAACACGCACATACAGTATGCACATATACGATGTTGCATATCTAATTACACACACACACACACACACACACACACACACACACACACACACACACACACACACACACATACACACACACACGCACACACACACACACACACACAGGCAAATACCACAGAAGCATAAAACGACAGGCCAATTTCTCTGACTTTGCATGTCATAGAACGAATTATCAGAAAGGAACTGATAATGTTCTTAGAAGAAAATGACCCACTGAACAATACGCAGCGTGGCTTTCGTCCAGAAAGAAGCTGGGTCACACACCTCCTATAGCACTATGACTGGGTTTTGAAACAACTGCTTGGACCATTCAGATGTCAGTGTAATATACCTTGACTTTGCAAAAGCATTCGATAAGGTAGATCATGGCATATGTCATAAGCTGTGAGACCTTGGCACTGCTGGTAAACTGGGGGAGTGGCTGCATGACATCCTTAAAGATAGAAGTCAGGCAGTTGCAGCCAATGCTGCCCTTTCGGAAGAAACTAAAATTCTAAGTGGCGTCCGCCAGGGAACTGTCTTGGGGCGAATATTTTTTATAGTGGCCCTCTTAGGCATGTCCATGGTGACTCGGATAGCCACTGTCACTAGCTACACCGATGATACAAAATTATGATAGGCAATAGAAAATCCAGATTACATCGCAAGCTTACGGGGGAACCTGATTGCAATATACAATATGCAGTTTAATGATGGAAAATGTCAAACACTGCACTATCGACTCACACACACACAGCAACTTGGATGTACATGACCCAAAAGCACTGCAATCCAAGAGTCACGGGCAGAGAAAGACTTATGAACCATTATGTGCAATGATGCATCATTTCTTATGCATATAACCAAGATGGTAGCAAAGTGCAGACAGAGCGGCAGGGTGGATACTAAGGACCTTCAAGACAAGAGACTTTGTGATTATGTTGACCTTTTGGAAGACCTTTGTTCCCAGCCGCCTGAGCACCAACACACACAAACCGAAACAATGTCTTCAGCAGCCATCATTTGATCTAATTCGTAATACAATGTGTTAATATAAAAAAGAAGATGAGGACAAATATCCGTAAAATGTAAATAATGTAAATAATGTACATAATTCCTCCTCTTTTAAATATAGAACGCTATTAAAATAAATTTGTTTGAAATTTTAAGGTGTTTCCATTGTTTTGCCTAACCATGTATATATATATATATATATATATATATATAAATGAATATATATATATATATATGAGTGTGTGCATAAGTGTGTGTATGTGTATATGCGTGTGTATATGATAGTGTGTATGTTTTTACACAAACATATATTTTGCACTGATTACCTTTCCTCGCGTACGAGGGAAATTGCTGCAGTCGTCAATACACTGATGCACGTTCAAAGAATCACTTCCACATAGACACACGTACACTTAAAACGCGTGCACGGATGTACACAATTATTTTGGGTTTAATCAAACAGTTGTCCTATTTTCGTAATGAGAGTATCTGTCAACAGAGCAACACACCATTTCATCATTTTGATGATTACAAGGAATGGGAGCTGTTACGGCGACCTTGATACCTTTCCCTCGGTCCTTAACGGAGTATTGGAAATCGAATCATATTATTGATTTTCCGGTGGGTAGTTTCATATCCTGCGACGTCCAACCCCTTATTTCTTTGTTTGACTCTCCATGTTACCTTGATAATGTGTGTGAGTATGTGGTGTATACATACATACAAGCACACATACATACATACATGCATACATGTATATATATATATATATATATATATATATATATATATATATATATAAAGAGAGAGAGAGAGGGTGAGAGGAGAAGAGAGAGCTAGAGAGAGGTAGAGATAAATACACATATATGTATATATATATATACATATATATGTATGTGAAGGTATATGTATATCTATGTATGTGTATATATATTATACTATATATATATATATATATATATATATATATATATATATATATATATATATATATATTATGCATGATATATATCCATTTTCTACGCCCACACGCACACATAAATAACTGTACTTATAAGGCATAGAGTCGAGTCACAGCTAGAAACACGCTCGTGTATATTCGTGTTCTTATATATCAGAATGCCCACGATTGATGAGCATGTGCATATAACATATATATTTGTGTGGAAATACACATTAACATCTAAATAATGAACATTTCTGCATGTGTAATCATGACCAAATGTAGTTGTGTGTATTTGCGAGTATATATGTGTGTCCAAGTTGTGTGCGTGTGTATATGTGTTTGCCTGACTGCGTGTGCACGCGTAAACTATTTTATTGTTACCATACCTTAGCTGTACTAATACTACTGGTTTCCTACTAAAAGCGCACGCTATAATTTGTCGACACTGCGGCTAGGTGTTGGCATCGATCGCTTTGTAACCCGGGGAGCAGCATGCGAATTCTACACCATAAAATCAAGTGAGAAAATAGTGAGATATAAGGGAATTAATTAGCTCCTATATCGTATTTAGGTGAGAAAGACGAGAAAATTAAATGTGATAGGGTATTGGATAAAGAATATAAAGTTAAAGAATGAACGAGTGTAAAAAATATCGTAGAGAGAAGAATGCAAATGAAAGATGGTGTCTGTAAAATGTGAGTGACAGAGATATAAATATAAAAACACATATACATACATACATATTTATATATATGCACGCATATACATACACGTATATACACACATATGCATACCCATATATACAAAGAGAGAGAAAGAAAAAAGTGAAAGAGAAAGTGACTGAGACAAAGGAGGTAAGAGAAATTCATACATGTATAAATATGAAAAATTGATTTTAAAGAAGTGAGAGCGAGAAAACATAGAAGAGAATGGAAGACCTCAAAAGGAAAAAAATAATGTATTACACAGTACGCTGGACGTTTTGAATGAAATCATTTGTAGGAAGAATTTAGTAGCAAGTGTTTTCCGCGAATACACACACTTAGCTGTTGGTACACACGCGAACATAAAGGTACATTAATGTCAGCAGATATCTTGAGATTTAGAACTTAATATTTGAGAGAGTCAGTGAGAGAAAGAAAGGGAGGGAGAAGAAGAGGGAGAGGGACAAAGAAGAAAAGTGGAGTATATGCACTTATATACGATATGTGTGTGTGAATAAAGTATATATATATATATATATATATATGTATAAAGAAAGAAAAAGATAAAGAGACCAATGGCAAAGTTAGAATTATATTTTATGTATAAAGTCTTACAGCTGTTTCACGGAAAATCCAATGTATCCCTTCATCGGAGACGGTATTAGTAGAAGAATGGATTATTACATCTATAAGAGAAGATTTGTAGTAAGAAGTGAGAACGATGCGGACTATCCTTTGAGTAAACAACTTCACAGTGTACACTGGATACGATACGATATATATCCACCTTTGCAACCACAATTATCTTCGGAAAATACCCACAAGGATTCTTTACATGGATGTCTACTGTTGGAATGGAACTATACTCCAATTACTTTTTCTTCTTCGTTCTTTCTTCTACGTATCGTTATAACTTCTTACTACAAATCTCCTCTTATAGATGTAATAATCCATTCTTCTACTATTACCGTCTCCGATGAAGGGATACATTTGATTTTCCCTGAAACACCTGTAAGACTTTATACATAAAGTATAATTCTAACTTTGCCATTGGTCTCTTTATCTTTTTCATTCTTTATACATACACACGCTAATACACGACCTATGTTATATTCCCCACTCATGTTGCTACCAGGACAGGGGCAAAACTAGTCGGTAGACAGCACTTACTCGATATTGTCTGTATCTTTAGGGTTTGGTTGACTCCAATACGCTTCATAACTTTATATATATATATATATATATATATATATATATATATATATATATATATATATATATATATATATGTGTGTGTGTGTGTGTGTGTGTGTGTGTGTGTGTGTGTGTGTGTGTGTGTGTGTGTGTGTGTGTTGAGTTGGCTGGCAAGAAAGTAATTTCGGTGAAATAAACCATTTTTTTTTCATACAAAGAATGAGCTTTAATCATTTATATATTTTCCATTTTGTTCAATGACTTTTTACCATCTTTCTTGCAACTTCTTGATTCCGCGCTCATAGAAATTCTTGTCCATAGCCAAAAACTGAATCAAGTCAGATTTCAGGTCATCATCATTATTGAAGGAATTTTGAAAACTTCGAAATAGATGGTAATCTGATGGTGCAAGGTCAAGGTTATATGGTGGATATGACATCACTTCCCAACAAAGCTCCAGTAATTTTTCACGAGTTAGCAAAAACGTTTGTGGTCCAGCGTTGTGATGTTGGAATGCGATTCCTTTACGATTTGCCAATTCTGGCCATTTTCTTTTGATTGATTCCACCAGTTTCATTAGTTGTTGACAGCAAACATCTGCATTGATCGTTTGGTTCCTTAGAAGCAGCTCAAAATACACAACGCCTTTATAATCCCACCAAATTGAAGGCATAAACTTTTTGATGTAATTCAACTTTAGATCTGGTTTGTGCTGGATCATAACACTTGAACCATGATCGTTTTCGATTGATGTTATTGTAGATAATCGATTTTTCATAACCTGTGATGATTCGTCTCATAAAAACAAAAGTTCGATTTCATTGCGTTTGAGATGCATATCGCAAAAATTGATTCCTTGGAACCCAAATAACGAACTTCTTAACGAGTCCAAGACATCTTAAGGGATTTTCAATTGTTGTGTGTGATACATTTAACCTCACTGCAATCTCTCGGACAGTTATATGACAATCAGATTCTTTTATGACTTTGATTCGGTCATCATGAACTTCAGTAGGTCGACCAGAACGTTGGTCATCTTTGAGTGAAAAATGTCCAGAACGGAATGTTTCAACCATTTCTGACATGTGCGTTCTGTTAAGCAATCGACACCATACACTTCACATATCTCTTTGCGAGCCTCAGCAGCTTTCTTGTCTTTACGAAAATAAAAAAAGCAAAATATGACGAAAATATTTGTTTTTGCACTCCATGTTATAATTCACACGCAGCTAATAGCTGTAAACAAAATTACGCGCAAGTTGCTTCTAAAGAAAGTTAAAAAGTAATGACTATCAAATGTCAAAAGCAAAAGGTCATAACATTGATGAAAATCATTCAAAAGATCGTGACCTCATAATCGTCATTATAATCAGAGTCATTGCCATCGCAAACAAGACTCCTTATTACTGTACGCACAAAGCCAGAAGTTTTGTGAGTGGGGTGCAGTCTATTACAAGAATCCTAGTGGCCCGTGGATACTTATTTCAGCCACCACAAAAGGATGCCAAAGAAAGTCAACTTTGGTGGAATTTGAACTCAGAATGCAAAGACGGATGAAATGACTGTAAGCATTTCGCCTGGCGAATTAGCGATGCAGTTAGTACACCACCTTATATCATAAACAACATTAAAAACACATAAACGCAGCTGCTACTGCTGCTGCTGATACCACTACTACTGCAGATGCTGCTGGTACTACTACTGTTACTACCGCTACTACAGGTACTGTTGCAAGTGCCGCTGCTATATAATGTTCACAGAATTTACAAAACTCAAATCGTGATAGCCCGATGAATTTCTTACTTGCCAGGTGATTAGAATAATTTGGAGTGTACCATATGTTGTGTGTAAAGCCACATCATGTATCGAATGAAATCTCATCAATGATTCAATCCTTGATGCTCAATAACTATTAATAACATATAACGGTACAACGAAGCTCCTCTCCACGGTAAATACCGGAATATGACCGACTATGCATTCTTCACATAGGGTGTCTTACATAACCGCTACCTATAGGTATACGAAGCGTACCTTTCCCATGCAGACAGTATATTTCTCTATTTTCATAATTTGCACTCTAACTTGCTGTTTCTCATTCAAATATGAATATAAATATTAATATATATATATATATATATATATATGCGAGTAAAAATAAATACAAAAAAAGGTGGGGTTTTTTGTATGATTGTGTATAGAGGAATATATTATTTTGCTTAAAAGAGTTCCAACACTGTCTGTTTTTTATGTGTTATTTATATTCCTGCAGAACTAATGTGGGGTATAGAATATGGAATATACAATATATAATATAATATACAATATACAATATAAAATAAAATAAAATAAAATAAAAATGGATGGCACCATGAAAGAAAATATTAAATGTAGATGAAATATTGAGTGTTCAATATAAAGGATCAAATATATAAATATATAAATATAAATATATATATATAAAGGCGACTCGAGTTTCAGGGCTATTTCCCTTCGTCATGGCCGGTATGACAACTCTGTCTGGTATTTATGTTTTATTTATATTCTTGTAAAATTAATGTGGGATATAGAATATGGAATATATAATATATAATATAAAAATGGATGGTACAATGAAATGAAGTATTGAATGTCTTATTGAATATATGAAATATTGAGTGTTCAATATAAAGGATTAAATATATAAAGGCGAATACGTATTTTCAATACCTTGTGGTATTTCATGATGGCCGGTATCTGACAGACTGTAACAGACTGTAATATATATATATATATGATTTAACGAAGTAGAGTCGACTTGCCAGAAATAGCAGCAACTCTTTCCACAGTTCAAAACAAATGATATCTGATTCTACATTGGTATTAAATATAGTGTTCCTGAAATATAAATAAAACGGCCATGGGTGTAAGGCCGTTGATTATAAACATACTTAGTTGTGGCCTGTATGGAAATACTCAAAACCAAAAACAAGGGCATATGCACAAGTACGAAATTACTGAAGTCAATTACATGACCTTTCGGTGATCAAATATATTTATTCATGGCGGCGAACTGGCAGAATCGTTACCACGCTGGGTGAAATGCTTAGCGGTATTTCGTCTGCCGTTACGTTCTGAGTTCAAATTCCTCCGAGGTCGACTTTGCCTTTCATCGGAGGTCGATTAAATGAATAGCAGTTACGCACTGGGGTCGATGTAATCGACTTAATCCCTTTGTCTGTCCTTGTTGGGCAATAAAGAAATAAGTATATTCATCCATGGGTGATATACCCGACTAATCTTTATGGAGATGGTAGTGGTGTCAGTCAATCGAATCTGCTTCTCGTTCTATTTAATTGCAACCAAAAGAATAAATGGCAAAAGTTACTCTCCGCTATATTTGAACACATATCTTATGGGGACATAACTAAATTATCACGAAGCACTTTGTCTGATGAACTACGATTCTATTCTGTCACTGCAGCGTCCTCCTTTAATATATAATTTCGAGTTATTTAAAACAAGAACGATTCAATCATTGTTCGATGGACAAAACTATGGTTTACAATACTTTGGAGACAAAAGTATGATACTTTGTGTTCCTGTTTGTGAATCTTCAGAATCGGAAGTGATTCCAACATCAATTTCCGAAACGTTATTTTATCATTCAGATAGCTGAGTGAAGGGCTTCTCACCAAAATACAGTCTTGGTATGATGTATGAACAAAGTATGAAGACACAAAACTATTTTTCATAAAGCAATCGTTGCACTTACTGCTGATTAGACAAAGACCAATCCTGGCCCTACAAACTAATTATTAGAAGAATTTATTACAATTAAAAGGGTAAACGATTACCAATTAATTAATTTATTAATAAATTAATAATTAATAATTTTTACCAAGCCCTTCGGTATGTAAACACCATTATCGGTGAAGAACTTATTTAAAAAGTTCTTATACATTTATAAACATAATTAAGGGATCAGCAACAGTTGCTTCACCACATACCGAAGTTCAGAAATAGCAGCTAAAGTGCTGAAACTCCAACAGATAGCATTACTTGTAACTCACAAAAGCAAAACAAGAAGAAAAAAACGAACCTAACCAGTCGTAAGTTAATCATAGACGCGTTTCTGGCTTAGAAGGAAAAACTCTTCATTTCCTCATCAGTATGATATTCCAGTTGCAGATTTTCTGCGGTATTGCTTGTGACACACATGGTAATTCTTGAAGAGAGATGAGAACTAGCTGGCCTATGTAGGTTCGGAGATGGTTTCAAATTGTACCGATGCATGATATCGCTCGGTCATACATGCACAATTGCTAGCATCGTCGAATTTGCAACTTGAATATCATACTGATGAGGAAATGAAGAGATTTTCCCTTCTAAGCCAGAAACGCGTCTATGATTAACTTACGACTGGTTAGGTTCGTTTTTTTCTTCTTGTTTTGCTTTTGTGAGTTACAAGTAATGCTATCTGTTGGAGTTTCAGCACTTTAGCTGCTATTTCTGAACTTCGGTATGTGGTGAAGCAACTGTTGCTGATCCCTTAATTATGTTTATTAGAAGAATTTATTTCATTTCCTAAAGTTATCAATACATCTTTCATCATAACCTTGTATGTTTAAGAAGATGGTAGGTATATGAACTGAATTAATTTAGCTGGTGTTTTAGCAGTCTCGTGGAACTTGTAGAAGCTTCCTCTATTGCTGTTTTACATAGTATGGCGTCCACACCTATCGCTTCCATTTATTTTAAGACCAAGATGTTTCAATGCTCCTTGAGTTAATATATTAAATTTTGCAGGGTTTTCTTTTAAATAACATGCAACAGAAGAGGTTTGATAGATATAAAATTTATCAAATTTACTGAAAATAAAGATGTACTTGTAATCAAATGTATCTTTTCCGTCTCTATTTCCCCTTCTTTTGTAACTTTCTGAGGTTTTGTTTAATTTTTTTTTTGTCACTATCGAATCATTAGCGAATTGAAGGTTACGCAGTCGTTACTTTTATTAGGATTCATTTCTTCAGCACCACACTTGTAAAACCAACATCTTAGCTTGTTAAACACCCTCCCGCACACAAATGTTATTATGTATATTAACATATATGTATATATTTAAATGTGCATATATATATATATAATGTATATTACTTTATTCTTTTACTTGTTTCAGTCATTTGACTGCGGCCATGCTGGAGCACCACTTTTAGTCGAGCAAATCGACCCCAGGACTTATTATTTGTAAGCCTAGTACTTATTCTATCGGTTTTTTTTGCCGAACCGCTAGATTACGGGGACATAAGCACACCAGCATCGGTTGTGAAGCGATGTTGCGGGGACAAATACAGACACACAAACTTATACATACACACACACACACACACACACACATATATATATATATATATATATATATATATAAACATATATACGACGGGCTTCTTTCAGTTTCCATCTGCCAAATCCACTCACATGGCTTTAGTCGGCCCGAGGCTATAGTAGAAGACACTTTCCCAAGATGCCACGCAGCGGGACTGAAACCGGAAGCATATATATATAATATATGTATATATATATATATATATATATATATATATATATATTATATATATATATATATATATATATATATATATATATATATATATATATATATATATATATATATATATATATATATATATATATATATATATATATATATATATATATATATATACACATAGATATATACATGTAATTACATAAATATATATATATGTATATGTATATGTATATGTATATTTATATATATATATATATATATATATATATATATATATATATATATATATATATATATATATATATATATAAAATATAATAAGAGTGAAAAAACTATAGAAGGCTTGTGTTACATGGTTAATGCATATATTTAAATTATGTCAGAAGAATGTTATAAAAATTTTTTGGTATATAAACATTGTATTTGGAGAAATAACCGGTTTCGTGTTGTCTTTTCAAATTTCTCTACTTCATTGTAACATGTGTTCGCTCCAGTCTGAAAGGAAGAGTTCTAGATAGGGGGAGGTAATTAGGGATTTCTTCCGGTATAAGGGAGATAATCGAAATCTAGGAGGTGGTAGAATTTGATTAATTTACCATGGTTTTGTTCTATATTTTTTCCCTCTCAGTGGGGTGATGAATTTCCTTATTTAAATGTGTTAGCAATGGTTAAGTTTGGGTTTGTATTTTTGAATGAAAAAGGTTTCCTTATTTAATCTAATTTGTGTTGGTGTTCTAATGGCATATTGATAGAAGGGAAAGATTATAAATTGTGGTAGCATTTGTTTTGCGCATTTCTCAATATGCCCACTAAGAGGTATCATTCGGTATTCTGGGCATGCAATCTGCTGTCGATGCAGAGTGCATCTGCGTCTGAGCGATATCCTGTGGACCCTATGTAGTTTTCGTGGCAGCCCGAGCATCTTATTACATAAATAAGATTTTCTGAGGCACAACTAAAGTCAGATTTAACTTTGAATTTTTCTCCCTCTTTGAAGAGGAATTCTGAACCTTCTAGAATGTTTGGGCATGGAAAAGGTTCCTGGACGACTGTTTCATACTCTGGAATGAAAACACAGATGAATTCTTGAAATTCAAAAGTCTATTGAACAGTGTCAACCCAAACAATGGAGTACAACCAAAAGGAGCTCCCATTCTTGAATATACTAATTAAAAAAGTAAACCTAAAAATAGAAACGGACATATTTTACAAAAGCACAGACGCCAAACGATATCTACTATTTGATTCATGCCACTCAAAACACACCAAGACAAATATCCCCTTCAACCTTGAAAGAAGGATATGCACAATAGTGTCAGAACAAAATACTAGAGACTATAGACTACCAGAAATCAAAAACACACTAATTGACAGACACTACCCAGTTCAACTCATAGAGGATGGAATCAGACGTGCATCACAAATTGACATAGAAAACTTAAGAAAAGTTAAACGCAGCAACACACCTTCCCCGAAAATACTGCCGTACATCGACAGCAGATTGCATGCCCAGAATACCGAATGATACCTCTTAGTGTGCATATTGAGAAATGCGCAAAACAAATGCTACCACAATTTATAATCTTTCCTTTCTATCAATGTGCCATTAGAACACCAACACAAATTAGATTAAATAAGGAAACCTTTTTCATTCAAAAATACAAACCCAAACTTAACCATTGCTAACGCATTTAAATAAGGAAATTCATCACCCCACTGAGAGGGAAAAAATATAGAACAAAACCATGGTAAATTAATCAAATTCTACCACCTCCTAGATTTCGATTATCTCCCTTATACCGGAAGAAATCCCTAATTACCTCCCCCTATCTAGAACTCTTCTTTTCAGACTGGAGCGAACACATGTTACAATGAAGTAGAGACATTTGAAAAGACAACACGAAACCGGTTATTTCTCCAAATACAATGTTTATATACCAAAAACATTTTATAACATTTTCTGACATAATTTAAATATATACTTTAACCATGTAACACAAGCCTTCTGTAGTTTTTTCACTCTTATTATCTTTTATTCATCCAACCACGTGCTTTCACATACCAACTTTCACACACACACATACACACACACACACACATATATATATATATACATATATATATATATATATATATATATATATATATATATATATATATATATATATATATATATATATATATATATATATATATATATATATATATATATAGCGAACAAGGTCTAACATAAATATGCACATATTTCTTACTCCATGAAGATGTACGACAATTTGCAAGGAAGCACATTGGCATACGCTAATGCCAAAATTTGAGCATTCGCTTGAATGGCTTGAAACAGAATATCATATTTGTGATTTATTGTGAAATGGATACATATAATGTATCCATAGAATGTTCTTTTTCCTGTAATCCTCATCCATATCCACACCTATATATATATATATATATATATATATATATATATATATATATATATATATATACACACATATATATATGTATGTATGTATATACATGTTATACATACACATACAGACACACATATACATATACACATATACAATTATATGTAATGAAAGAACGGTATCCATAGTATGTCCCCTCTGGAATAGGTTTTGTTTGTTCTCGTGTACCATGGAAATATGGCAATTAATCGTGAGAAAATGAGTATTTAGAATATAAACGTTTTATTTAGAAAAGCATTTCATATATCCTTCATGTTAATCTACTGATTGAATTTTCTTAATTTTTATGCTATAGTCTTTCACGATGTTCTGTGTTTTATGAAATCATTTGAAACGTATAAAGATTTTAAGAAAGCTCAGTATTCACTTAACAATATAATTCCATGCAGACAAGTTTGCAAGCCACTGAAGCAGAAGGTGATTCTTAAGAAAGAGCGGTGGAAGCGAGGTGTAGATAAGAGAATTTACAAAATTACATCTTATTTCTGGTCTAGTAATATCTAAATCACGCAACATTATTCAATAGACGGAGTGAATTCGTTAACGAAACAAGTAATCCGTCCAATGTGCCTACCAGTAAACGATTGAGATAATAGTTGCGCATTTGGCAGACAGGTGAAAAATATATCCATATTCCCCAGGTAGCATCGTTAACGAAATTATTGTTTGAGACAATAGGATAACTGCACACGATTGTGAATCTGTCAGTGTTGGAAAGACGAATGTACCACCAAACTTAAATAAAGTTTTATAAGATGGCCCTTTGCATCTCTCAAATACTACATGATATTTTTCGGCTACATTGATTAAGTTAATGAATTTACAACGAATTCTAACGAGACGCTATATTTCTAATCTCCTGATAGCTCAGTAATATTATTTGAATTGGGAACTTCAGTCAATCGATTTTTGCCTAGGTATATCATTACTAGTGTTTTCACGTTCTTGATTTTAACATAAAGTTGTGTCTTCTTCTATAATTCACCGATATAGCATAGATTATTCTCTGATATAACACCTGATAGTGGACTATAGAATATTGCAACAGGCGACTGTTGGGAATATTTACTAAGTGAATCCGAACAATCTGACCTCGATCTCTTAATTTTTTTATTTCCTTTTCTTCTATATTTCCGTTTCACTCTAAATTTCTATAAGAACAAGTAATAATAAATAAACAAAAATAAAAGCTCTTTCGGTAAAACCGTATTTTTACGACTTTCAAATCTTTGTTCAACTTCCTTGACGCAATATTAAATGCAGTGAGTGACAATCGTTAGCATGACAGATGAAATGAAACGTATTATGTATTCCGGCCTCTCATGTTTCGAGTAAAAATCATGCCGATGTCTACTTTACACTGATGTCGATAAATAAAGCAGTAGTTTAGCTTGAAACAATTGCTGGCTGATTTTTGTAGGATTGTTTATAGATATGTATGTAAATATGCATGTATCTAAATGCATATCTTTCACCGAAATATATAATGACTGATAATATCCATTTCAGATGTTGGCACAAGGCCACAATTTTCGAGAAGGGGTAAGTCGATTAAACCGACCGTTGTATTCAACAGGTTCTTCTTTTATCGACCTCGAAAGGATGAAAGGTAAGGTCGACCTCAGCGGGATTTCAACTCAGGAGTCAAAGACGGACGAAAAACTGCTAACCATTTTTCCCGGCGTGCTAACGATTCTACCAGTTCGACGCCTCGTATTGGCTCATGGTATTAACGTTGACAAAGAAATGGAAGAATTAGTGCTCTGCAAATAAGTTTCCTTAGAATATGTATTCTGTGCCATGTAATAATTATTTTGTTGCCTATTACACCGCCTATTTCACCGCCAGAAATGCAACGAACCAGTAATTATCCGATTGTAAACCAGAAATTAATGACAATATTGTTCACCAAATGGAATATAAGAGTATGTATGAGAGGTAGCTCCATAGTCATATTATAATAACTCAAACAGTCAAATAAAAGGCGCTTGATTTATAAAGAGAAAATAATGAATAAATTGCATGCTTCATTTTTCTTTGTCAATAAACACTATAATGAACAGACACATAATTTTTTCTGTTTTTTTCTTTTGTACATCTATGCATTTAGTTGTTGAAGTGCATCAGCATCAGGGGTTTCGATCGATTATGTCAAATAAAGTACTCATTCTATTCATAATTTATCGCTTTAACGTAAATGAACACCCCAGCATAACATTCAGCATAAGTAAACATAGATATGAATAAAAACATTTAGGAATAAACGTGCATATATATATATATATATATATATATATATATATATATATATATATATATATATATATATATATATATATATATATATATATATATATGTATGTATGTGTGCATGTATGCTTATATATATATATATACAAACATTGTTATATATATATATATATGTGTGTGTATATATACATAGATATATATATACACATTATACATACTCATGTATATACAGAGGCACAATCTAATTAGAAGATATGTTAACCTTGTGAAGGGATGGTACTGCTGGGAAATGGAATTTCCTTAAAATAATAGGTATATAATAATCATATAGTCTATATCCAGTTAAAAGAAGAAAAGAAAATGGTGATAAGGAAGTTAACAATAATTTATTATTGACAAATTGGTCATCTTCTCTTCTTACGCAATCATGGTTTTAAACCACTACAAATAATGCAATAAGATGCGGTTTTAAACCCTCTTAACGAGGCTTTTTCACCTCCAATTCATCGATATATCCATCAATATATCTATCATTATCTTCAGTGCTGCTTGAGTTCCCGTACCCTGCCATTTTCCATGCCTCATTCATGTACGAGGCATATGTCATGTTAGGGTTAACTGGCTATATGCGAGAATCCTTTTTAATTATTCTAAGCTTTTTCCACACGGACATCCTTATGACCTCCACAGCTATCTGCGGAAGCCATTCGGAATCTCGTGTGCAGGCCATATCTACTGTCTCTTTATGTTTTTCTACTATTTTTTTCATCTCCCCGCCCTTGTAGAAAAAGATAAGTAATTCTTCATCCTCAGGAGTGGGTGGGGGCGTTTCTTCCACCGTAAGTGGCACAACTTCGGGACATGCAGACGGCACATCATCGTCCACTTGCAATGACCCGTTCTTATTTCTATTTTTTATTTTCTTCCTGACTTCGGGAGAATGGAGCTCTTCCACTTTGTCCGGAGTCTCTCCCCCACATCCCGAAGCCTTAATGTCCTTCAGTTGGCAACCATTGTTGCCTACCTTCTTTCTTGTTTTCCCTTTCTTCGGGAAGGTTTCCACCTCATCGACTTCCTCCGCCTCTCCCTCCAGTGGGGGAGCGGGGGGAGTTACATTTATTAACTGCTCAAGTTAAAATGACCCTACTCTTATAAATGATCCTGATCTGATCCTGGGGACAGTTTTTCTTAGTGTGGCCAGGCTCCAGGCATAGGTGACACTTGAGGGGTATTCCCTCGAGGATCACCATATACCTGTGCCCGGCCATCCTTAAAACATCTGGGAAGACTAGATCTTTGGCTGATTGGCTCCACAGGGCCAAAACAGCTTTTGACCCAACCCAATCATCCCTAGGCAAAATTTTTACGTTTAAGTGCTTGGCTACGCTGCCACCCAGACCCGGGCGGATAGTATCCTCTATCCAATCGGGTCCTATGCCGGGTGGCAGCCCACAGACCGAAGCCCTAGTTAATTTCTTCCCACAGTATGTAGGAAGAAACAGAATTTTTTGCCCTTCTAAGGGTTGGATCACAAAATTGCGATCCCCCTCAGGGGTGTCAAATAGCAACCAAACCGTTGCATACTTGACACCCGTGGCCATAAACTTAATAATTGGCAGATATTCTGCAAACTCTTTCTCGATCTCAACTTGAGGAAAGACCGTGATGGTGTCGAGTGACATAGAGTACGTTCTCAACACCACCGTTCTTTCCCTGAAGTCGTTTAACTGCTTCTTGGGTGGGACAATCTCCCACTCCAAAGCAGTAGTCTTCTCTGTTAACTTTTTTCCTGCCATAACTAAAAGTACTAATAGGAAATAATTGTTCAGAAAAGTCTCAAAATAATGACAGTTCAGAAAAAAAGAATTATTTCAATAAATGAAACAGAAACAGTTCAAAAAAAGGAGGAAGAGAAAAACAAGGAAAATAGTTCAAGGAAAAAGTAAAGAAAGAACATTTTTTTTTTTTTTTTTTGTTAAAATGGAAAAACACAGAATCCTCGGCAGGAACAAAATGGGCTACACCGTACTCCAGCCTGGCTTGAACTGGTATTCTGTTGCAGTCAAATAAATACACAAAAGTCCTGGTCCGTAATCCAGCGACCTAAGTGAGAAAAAAATCTTTAAATGGTTTCTGCTTGCTGAACTTGGTTA
>NC_142931.1:29884448-29941948 GCF_046866305.1 Octopus bimaculoides
AAATTATCTAAAATAAGTTCTATTCAAAAATATAGCTACTCGTCAGATCGTAAGTAGAACAATAATTAGATATATATCTCAACCAACAATAAGTACCAAATGAATTAATATGATATACTTATTATATAAAGATAGAAAAATTATTTAAAAAATATCATAATATCAAAATAATAACCATTCAATAATCATCCCTTCATCCATAATAATAACATGTATATTATATACAAAAAACATCTTACCTAAATTATCATTGTTTTAAATTATCATTGTTTTAAATACAAGTTGAACGAAGTTTAAGTTTAAAATAATAATGAAGATAAAATTAGTACATATTTAACCGGTGTAATAGTTAAAGCTATACTATTTAAAGCTAAAGACGTTTATTTAATTATGATTAAAGATCAATTGAATAATAGAAAAATACAAGATTATTTATTTCTACAAACGTAATAATAAAAAAATATGAATGAAAAAATTATGAATGGAAAAAATTATGAATGAAAAAATTAGGAAAGAAAAAATTATTAAGAATAAAAGGTTAAACTTTATATATATATACAAAGTTTTGATTTAAAAAAAACTTTAACGATATTATAAACTATAAAGAAATAATTAATCAAATAATATTAATCAAAAATAATCGAAAATATATCAACACTATTCCAATCGAAGTTCTAATATTATGTTGAAATGAAACTATAACTCCTAAATAATATAGTGTTAAATAAGTTATCTATTAAAATAATCTATAAAGAACCAAATGAATAGTATAAAAACAAGAATACATATTATTTTCAAATAGTAGAAAATCTTTAGCAAAGTGAAAACAGTACTTATCCAAATTTTTCCGTAATTTGGATAAGTACTGTTTTCACTTTGCTAAAGATTTTCTACTATTTGAAAATAATATGTATTCTTGTTTTTATACTATTCATTTGGTTCTTTATAGATTATTTTAATAGATAACTTATTTAACACTATATTATTTAGGAGTTATAGTTTCATTTCAACATAATATTAGAACTTCGATTGGAATAGTGTTGATATATTTTCGATTATTTTTGATTAATATTATTTGATTAATTATTAATCTTTATAGTTTATAATATCGTTAAAGTTTTTTTTAAATCAAAACTTTGTATATATATATAAAGTTTAACCTTTTATTCTTAATAATTTTTTCTTTCCTAATTTTTTCATTCATAATTTTTTCCATTCATAATTTTTTCATTCATATTTTTTTATTATTACGTTTGTAGAAATAAATAATCTTGTATTTTTCTATTATTCAATTGATCTTTAATCATAATTAAATAAACGTCTTTAGCTTTAAATAGTATAGCTTTAACTATTACACCGGTTAAATATGTACTAATTTTATCTTCATTATTATTTTAAACTTAAACTTCGTTCAACTTGTATTTAAAACAATGATAATTTAAAACAATGATAATTTAGGTAAGATGTTTTTTGTATATAATATACATGTTATTATTATGGATGAAGGGATGATTATTGAATGGTTATTATTTTGATATTATGATATTTTTTAAATAATTTTTCTATCTTTATATAATAAGTATATCATATTAATTCATTTGGTACTTATTGTTGGTTGAGATATATATCTAATTATTGTTCTACTTACGATCTGACGAGTAGCTATATTTTTGAATAGAACTTATTTTAGATAATTTCAATTGATTTTAATCGATTTAAATTTCTTTTCTATTTGAAAATTGGTTATGAAACACGTGTAATCTTTTTATTATATTTATCTTATGATATTTACTTTACTTTATATTATACTCATTTATTGTGCTTTTAATTATTAATTTTTCTATATGTGATAGTGGATTTTCATCGATGAGTTCTTGAAAATTGGTTATTTTCCCTAAAACTATATATTTTTTATATATATATATATATATATGAAAGTGAGTGTACCTTTGTGTCCCGGAAGTGTTCTCAATTTGTATTTCATATACATATTTTCGATTGATATTCCAAAATTATGTCGAACGATAGACATCTGCAAACGTTTGCTTTTAAAGAGTAATGATCAAGAAAACATATCCAATGGGAATTTATAAGCAGTAAAGAATTATCTTCACTACGAGTGTAAATTACGTTTTGTTTCATTGCGAATCACATAGTGGAGAGACAATTGATTTAATGCGGCTTTCAGATAATTTGAAGCAAAAATCCATTGGTGTAAACGTATTGGCAAGTGATAAATTCGATTTTCGGCCACAAGTCATTTGTTTCGGAGAGAAAGAGCAGAATATATTGTACAGAAAATATTACTAGGGACATTGGCAGCAATTAATATTTCATCTCTATTGTCTAAAGCAATGTTAATTATATGCGAGAACCTCCTTCGAAGATTCAACGTAGTTTTGAATGTTGTAATATGAATACCGTCAAGGTAGTCATAATTTTCAACAGAGACAGAAAACTGATATGGTTTGAAAGGCTAAGTAAATCAATTGAGCATAAAAAGCTGTTTCAATGTGAACAAGATTTGAACTTAGGTTGTAAAAAGGTTTAATTAGTTACGAGATATTTTGATCACTGCTAGACCAGTCCTGATAATCCACCACTTTTAATAGACATATGATATGGATGACAGCAGGTACGTTCACCGTTTGCGCTGTCATGTTAAATTAACAACCAGTACAACCATTATCATTTTACTTGATCACAGATGTCAGATAAGTGCGCGAAACATAGATCTTTTACAGAAAATATCCACTGAAATTCAAGTCATTCACTACTTATAACAATAACAAACAAACAAAAACTATAAAGTACGACACTATTTAAATGCCCGAAGATCAGAATCATAAAATCGCAAGATGGACCAAACTAGCTAATATAAAAAGTGATATACTTATGTCGTGCTTGCTCATGTTTTTCATGTTCACTTTAATCATTCTACAGGTTTTCTATAATTTCTATCCGCTTTGAATTTGTAATGAATCTCTGCAGAAAATGGTCGAAATACGTTTCCTAGTCTACCAATAATGAAAACGTGCGCCTACTGATTTATACCATCGATGGTTTACGTTGTACTATGTCAACAGTTGTTATATCTGTCAGTTGAGACACAACTTCAAATTTGCCCGCAAAATATGGCTAATTCTGTAAATATGATGCTACTACTACTACAACTACTACATGTTTCTACACATTTTCATCATCATCAAATTCATCGTACTACAGAAGCTATCATGAAAAACTTTCGACTAACATGACTTGATCCTGACGTAGAAGCCTGTTCAATATCTATGTCTTGCTTCTCAGTCTTGTGTTTATATCTATCAATGTATATTCACTATTGTATTCTGTATTTCGTCTTCCATTTGGGTTGAATCTATCTTTTCTTCTACCCACTTTTTCTCGTTGGGACTTAACAGGCTATTTGTATATGATCAAACAGGAAATACATTCGAAATTTAACGAAATTTAGTTATTGATATATTTCATAAATGAGAAACATTACTTTCATTAAAAACATAACGGAGAAGGCAATTTGTTGATAGATAGTTGATAGTCACTTCATATAATACAACACTACTCAGATATGTTTAAAAACAACAATGATATGTAAGTTAATACTTACTCTATATAACATACACTAGATAATGAGGAATATATTAGTTTGATCCTTGTGCTTAGATGGAAGTTATTTTATCAACGCAGAAAGTTTGAAAGACAAAATCAAATCAGAACGAAATATGACGTAACTAAATTGTGCAATAACTCATTCCGTCGTTGGAACATTTACGCTAATCCATCACTCCAGACACATCAGGACAGGAAAATAAAACAAAGAATTTAAAACAATAACAGAATTTTATGAAACTTATTTCATTGCAGTCAATGTTAATCCATTATTTCCGAGGTTAATTCATTTCTTTCCGACAAAGTATATATAAATCACTATGCTTTATATCCTGCCAACATTTGAAAACTTACACCCAAACATATAAACATATGCAGTATCATATGTATGTACGTATGAACATAATATTCACTAACAAAAATACGAATACAGAAACGCGTACGAGTACAGACTTTCAGACACAGAAGTATGTGTGTGTGAGCGTGGGCTTGCGTGTGCCTGCGTGTATGTGTGATGTATGTGCGTGTGTATGTGTGCACTATTTATGTATGCAATTGCCTCTACACGTATATCTATATATACATTTGTCATTCGGTATGCCGTCTCTTTATATTAACTACATTTTCCTACTTTCCCTTCTGCACTTCTCTCTCCCCCCTCTCTTTCTCTCTCTCTCTCTTATATATGTATATGTACACATACACATATTCATATGAACACACATTCACTCACATAGACGTATGTGTTTGACGAGTGTGACATTTTACAACCTTGTCATATTCTAATTAATAATCCGATGATTTATGAACATTATGCTACATCAAAAGGTTTCTCGACGCAATTTCAGATTCTTTATAAAAGATCGAAATATATTTCCGTTTACAAGAATTGCATTAACTTTTGAGACAGAAAAAAAAAAGAAAAAAAAAACAACGACATCTTTCTGAATAATTGCATTCCTTATCATATTGAACCCGATGTGTGTAATTGAACAAATATCGAACTCAGAATTAAGAACCATAGTTTTATCACGATCGAACCAATAGTTTAGTGAATAATCAGTATAAAATTGCTTCCTATTGATACAGTTTGTTTGGATGGAAGAAATGTAATCAATTCTGAAATTGTCTAGCGAAATCGTAGCTCGCCGTCATAATAAAAATACTGAACTCATGGTCAATGTTTCAATAATTGATTATTCCTTCTACGACGTTATGTTGCTGCTACGGTAAAGACAGCATTCTCGCTGATTTATTCCACTCAAATGTAGATAGGTGAAATCAGTATGTTTATCTCATTGCTTTAATTGCACTGCTTAATTTTCTACTATTAATGGAGGATTCATTTATCTGAAGAGTGCTGATTTCAAATCTCCTTATGAAATAAGTGTTAGGTTATACGGATTCGTTGAAGGGTAGCTCTATTACGCGGTTGCAAGAATCATCGACAAAAGAAGAAACTCGTTCACATCAACGAATATAAAATATAACTGTTTCAATTACGTAATCTCAGAGTGCTTCTAATTTAGTATATACATACACACACACATACACATACACACACAAACACACACAGACATATACGCACACACACACATATACGGCATTGGAGGTAGTAGTATCTATCTAACTATACATAGAGTTAGATAGATAGATAGATAGATAGATAGATAGATAGATAGATAGATAGATAGATAGATAGGCATGTATAGATGTCAGAGGGTACATATATGAACATACAGGTATTCCAAAATTCACTGATGGGTTTTAATTTTTAATAACTTCCTTGACGTTACAAATAGTTGCATGAAATGTTGATATAACATAGAGGACATAAAGGAAATTAATACGCCCACGTTAAATTTTGCAACGCCACTACATCACATATGAAAAATAACATCGCTTAAATGGCAGCCATTTTCGGCTTCGAACGCCCGTGCTCTTTCCGAAATTTGCACCATAACACCCTCAAGAGTTTCAAACCCCTATGTTTCTGATTTCTCTATGTTCTCCTTCAATTGCACCAGGGTCTCCGGTTTGTTGACGTAAACCCACTCTTTCAGGTATCCCCACAAAGAAAAAATCCGGGCTAGTCAAGTCTGGAGAACGTGAAGGCCATTCCAAATAAACCTCACACATGGTTCCACCAAGATGGGGCAAATCCTCATGCCGCAACAGAAAAAAATGCTGTTGCTACGGCAGTGCTTTGGAGAGAGAATAATCTCCCGCTATGGCAATATCAACTGGTACGGGGTAAAGAATAGCTTTAAGAGGGATCCATGTGAGCTGATATGAAGATAATGATGTAAATAGACAAATATACATCTTTGGGTTTAATATATAAAACATACTTTACATATATACATATAAATATATATAGGAATATGTATACCGAGAGAGAAACAAAAAACCGAAAACATTCAGAAAATGAACATTCATGTATAAGCATTTAGAAATTTATATATTTAAAGAACGGATTTACATTGCAAAAATAAAGATTAAGGGGAGATAACATGATATTTCAGATCTGGATGCTGTTTATGGGTGCATGAAATTACGTAAGTGTTGTAATGTGTGCCGATGAAGTATGCAAAAAGTGAAGGGTATGCAACTAGCAGTGGATACATTTAATCAGTACTGTAAAACCGATTTCAAATAGTAATGCAGGAAATTTAAGGTTAGAGTGAGTGCAGAAGAACGTAAATAGAAGCCAGTGGAAGGAAGAAGTATGTGGGCCAAGGGGAGGAGTTTTGAATCAAAGGAAGTGTAAGAAGAACTAGGAAACGCAGGGGAGGGAGAGGAAGGAGGTGAATGACCCTCGGGTATTGAGGGAATTAAAAGTAGGAGTGGTTAGTCGAGAGATGAGCAGGACGGTTGGGATGTGTAGTATTGTGAAGAGTGGAAGCGTTGTTGGGTTTGACAACAGATATTAGTAATGAAGAGTGACGAGAGGTATAGGACTGAGAAAGCAAAGCAGAATACAATGAGAGAAGGGAAAAGCGGGCATTAAAATAGAGATAAGGGATCTAGTCATACATGCAGGCAGGGAGGCGAAAAGGAAAGTCAAAGGATGAAGGTGGTTTCGCAGCAGATTTAGAAAAGTACGAGAATAAATAGAAAGAGGAAAACAGAGATGGGGAAAAAGTGGGAAAGATTGGTAGAAATCACAAGGAGGAGGTAATGCTAAGTAATTCCGGTTGAGGATGATGCTGATAGGGGCGGGGAAGATATTTGAAGTATGTGGGGGTGGTAGTAAAGAAGGATGTGCTAGGTGGGAGGAATGTGCAATATCTATCTATCTATCTATCTATCTATCTATCTATCTATCTATCTATCTATTTATCTATCTGTCTGTCTGTCTGTCTGTCTGTCTGACTGTCTGTCTGTCAGCCTGCTTGTCTGTCTCTCTGTTTGTCTGTCTATCTGTCTGTCTGTCTATCAATCTATCTATCTATCTATTTATCTATATATATATATATATATATATATATATATATATATATATATATATATATATGAATCTATAAACCCTATTGTCCTTAATAGCGCTCTCATTTTCGCAAAGAGATACACTATTCTAAGTGTGAGAAACATTAAAGTGATGCTTACTGCCCGTAAGACTGTCATCGAATTTGATAACAAATTATTGACGAGAGAAAATACACCGGACCTCTTTGATATTACAATGGGATCGCCAGACTCTGCGGAAGCGACAGACCTTGTAGGTCTATATACCTTAGATAATATAGGTAGATAATTCCATGAATTAACCAGAGGTCTATATAGGTATGACACGCTATTCTTAGTTGAGAACCTTTCAAATAGATGCCTTGAATTGCTTAAAAAGCGATTATATAAATTCTTTAATAGGTTTGGCCTATCCATAATTATAGAAAACGAAAACTATTCTATAAACTATTTAGATACAAATTGTACCTTAAATGCCGGACTCCATGAACCTTATATGAAAGAAAACTCTACATTAATATATATAAACAATTCTACTAACCATCGCCCTCAAATAAAAAAAGCCCTACTAATAAATATAAGTCAACAATTTCAAACCTTTCCTCTAATGAAGGCATATTTTACAAATATAAGGAAAAATACAAAATAGCACTAAAAAATGCAGGATATAAAGGTAAAATTAAATATCTCTCCAATAATATTAACTATACTAGCCAGGATAGAGAAACCACCTCGAGCCCACAAGATTTAGACAAATGTAACACTACGAAAGATAAATATAAAAAATAGCAATAATAAAAAAAGAAATATGAAAAATATGATAAGACAACCCATAAAAAATAATAGACAAAATAACAACAACAACCACAATAATAATAATACGAATAATATACTTATTAGTACTAATAGTAAAAATTATAACAGAATTAGTATAATTAAATATAAAAATAAAAATAAGAATAATAACAGACTTTACACATAATATAAGTAACCCTAATAAGGGAATAATGAAATATATACTATGTCTAATAAGCCCTTTCGCTATGCAAATAAAAAATAACATAGTAAAAGCAATTTTTACTTCAATTAAGAAACATTTTAGAAATGGAGAAAACAAATATTAGGAGATAATCAATAACAAAACAATAAGAATAGGATACAGTCTAACACATAACCTAGCTACCATCATCTCCTCAATTAACAATAGAAAATTGGACACCTTGTATCTAAGTAGAAAAAATAACAGAATACAAATAATCATAATAACAATAATATATGTATATGTAAAAATATGTATATATGTATGTATTTATATTTATAACTTAACCTTACGAACTTTCTAAACTCTCTGACGAAGCCCAGAGGCACACCCAATTACCTTAATTTTATCTACCAAATACTTCAGTTCACTAAAGGGATGGAAATAAAATGGGGTACTGTGACCGCTTGGCTGAAACAGCTGCAAGAAACTATTCTACTTTCTATGTTCTACGATATATATTTTAATAATTCCTGATATTTTTATATATGCTGTCATCACTGAAAAATAAAAGAAGTTCAAATTGTATAGTCAAATCCCATATTCTGTGTAATTCCATGTTTTCACAAACAAACATTA
Source organism: Octopus bimaculoides (assembly GCF_046866305.1). Taxonomy (NCBI): domain Eukaryota; kingdom Metazoa; phylum Mollusca; class Cephalopoda; order Octopoda; family Octopodidae; genus Octopus; species Octopus bimaculoides. The sequence goes on from NC_142931.1 coordinate 29,893,162, forward strand.
AATATTAGTACAGCATTCATAAATTAAGAAAATAATGTCAGAAAATAAAAACAAAAGTTGAGTTCGGTACTGTTTATAATTCAATCTAATCAAATATCATGAGTTTTGTAATATCGTGTATATTGTATATTTGGCTGGGAGCCAATCTGTAGGATATAAATTACATAACAAAGCAGGCCAGCTTAAATATATTGTTGAGTATCTTTCATCCTTTGTAGGATTGCTTTTTCTTTTTTTTTTACTTGCTTGGATACGATAATTCAAAAGAGATCTTTTTCACAAGTTACTCTGCCAAATAGCTACATTATATATCTTTCCTAACCAGTGGTTCTAGTATTCTTTCTCGGGTATATGTAAGCTCTATAAGAACAACAGTCATCAAAATCCTTATAGAGATGAGTATCACGTTATTAACATTGGAGCCACATTCAGAAACAACAGTAACAGTACAATATAAATGTCTTCTTTTCATTCATCATTATTACTACTAAAAAATTAATAATAAAATGGTCAAATGATTATGAAAAAGCTTTCTTGACAGACACCAAAACCATCTGGTACACATTCATCTCACCTTACATGGTATGTGAATATTGTTAGACAGCAATATAGCGTTACAAATATGTTGATAGGTATACAATGAGAAAGGAAAGAAAAGAAAAACGAAAAATGAATGAAAGAAAAGAGAAACAAAAAATGCTTTGTAATGAAATTTCAATGGGTGAACCACATCACATTGAAAAGAAACCTCACTCACTCTCCCTCTCTCTCGCTTTCTCTCGATCCATCTATCTATCTATCTATCTATCTATCTATCTATCTATCCTTTCCTTATCCTTTATTAGTTTTTTCCTCTTTCTGGATTGTCCTGAAACTTCTCTGTGACTATTTTCCGCCTCTTTGCTTTTCTTTCTCTCTTCCCCATTTTTCCAAACAAACAGCAAAAACAAAAATATTTTTCTCCTCTTCTAAAGACAGCAAAAAAAAAAAAACATCTGATTCATATAAATGAACAACGAAACGTTCATTCTTTACCATTTCGATTTTGTCTTGACGAGTACGATAAACGAACGAAAGCGCTAATGAAGAATTACTCAAACTGCTTATTCTAAATATTCTTTTATTCTTCTATTCTTTTACTTGTTTTAGTCATTTGACTGCGACCATGCTGGAGCAAAGTTTTAGTCAAACAAATCGACCCCAGGACTTATTCTTTGTAAGTCATGTACTTATTCTATCGTTGTCTTTTGCGGAACCACTAGATTATAGGGTCGTAAGCACACCATCATCGGTTGTCAAGCAAGAGTGGTGGGTGACAAACGCAGACACACAAACATATATACACACACACACATATATACGACGGGCTTCTTTTAGTTTCCGTCTACCAAATCCACTCACAAGGCCTTGGTCGGCCTGAGGCTATAGTAGAAGACACTTGCTCAGCTCAGGGTGCCACGTAGTGGTACTGAACACGGAGCCATGTGGCTGGGAAGCAAATAAATATATAATAAAAGGATATATATAGAAAGGAAGTATAAGTAGAAGACAAGTTCTAATTTAAGGTTGTATCGTAATTAGGGTATAATACATACTCTACATAATAGGCAAATTATGAATAAAATTTGTGTTTACATAAAAGGATTGCATCAGAGAATCGATTGAGTAATGAGAGATTGTGGTGTCGATACGTTTATGCGTGTGTGTGTGTGAATATGTATATATATATATATATATATATATATATATATATATATATATATATATATATATATATATATATATATATATTTATACCACCATAAAACTGTATGTATCTATACATGCATACCGACATACACACATACGTATATTGAAATAATCTTATGTACGTGACTGAAGGCTAGAGTGTCTGGCAACATGAAATGTAATTAGCTGATGGTTAAGTTATCGAAATATGTTACTATCTATTTTCAGTGAAAAAAATGGATACGTACTCCCTCAACTACTCTCCTCCAGTCTGTTTCTAAGAAAATTTGGGGACATAGTTTAACACGTGTCATTGATATCATGGAACTATCTAAGATGCCCACTATCAATCTTAAATGCTGTTTGAAAGTGCTACTTTATAATTTATAATTTGATAATGTACTCTGCATATAAGTTTTTTCTGATATCATTAATGAAATATGCATAAGATGACGGAACTGAATAATTAAAGACCTTTTGTTTTACATACACACACACACAAACACACACACGCATGTAAATACACACATACACACATATATGTACACACACACTTTCCTTCTCTCTCTCACACGCGCACATAGTTGTACATGCATGTGGACATATATCCATACTTACATATATATATTACAAACACATGTATGTATGTATATATTGCTATGCTTTGTTTTCTATTTTATAGTAACTGATTATAGATATTATGCCTGTGAGGTTAATACATTTGACAATATGTTTAAAGACTTTGATTTTAGTGATTAGATATCGATTTATGTGCTGCAGCACTTTTCTAAAATCATAAATATCATCAATAAAATCTGCAGTTGTGCAGCAATGAATTGCAACAGGTTTGATTTCACTCGAGTTGAAAAATGTCGGTAACATATTTACAGGTAATTGTCTAGTTCACTAAGGACTACGAGCAAAAGTGTATTCAATAGGAAGGAACCTACGTCGGTGATTTACATCAGTGAAAACTTTGTCAACATGCTCACATACACCCTTAAATACTTTCCGTATATTTATTTCCTATGTATATGTATATACAACGTGGCTGCATATTAAGAAGCTTGCTTCCCAACCATATAGTTCCGAGTACAGTCCCACTGCGTGATACCTTGGGCAAGTGTTTTCATGGGGTTAGTAGCCCGCGCTCTTAACCACTGCGCCATATGCGTAGAACTTTACAACTTAGATATCAGTTTAAGTGATATTTTCAAAAGCTTTCCTAGAAGATTGTCGCATCTACAAAAATGAAAAACGGGTTTTACCTATTGTCGAAGTTATAGACATGAGAGTAAATTGGAGAAAACTGCTGTTTTATTTTCATCTTTTGTATTCTTCATAATTGTTTCAGTTACTGACTGTAGCCATGGTGAAGCACGACTTGTTACTGAAAAATGAAATAATTCTGAAATTTATTTTGTTAAAAGGTTTTATGTTTTTCTTGGTATTCAGATCAAATAATGCCTTCTTTTCATATTTTGTGTTTGATAGCACGATTAATACGTATATATTAAAACAAATCAATCTATGGGGTATCATTTCATTTGTTTTTGTAACTCTAATAATATTCCCACTGGCCCATATAAGTGTTTTAAATTGGGTATCTAAATGTTGCTATGAAAGATGCAGCCAAATCAATTGCGGCAATGTTCTTTTTTTCTAGCCTGTTTATGGCCTTGTGATATATATCTAACGAGTTATTTCAAAGAACACAAATCGCGGAAAAAATCGTCCTTGATTATTAGTAGAGTCTTAAAAGTGTTGGAAACCGGCCATTTATGCTTTAAAGAGTTAATGCAAAAGATGATTCAGCCATTGATATACGTACGCACGACTGCACAAAAGTCTGCGCACATGAAGTATTCATGTGTGAGACTCTGCGCTTCCATATTGTAAGCTGGGGGCATAATAAGAGTGAGAAAAAGGATTAACCAAGACATGTCTGAAATTTGATACACGATATAAAGTGACAGGGTCGGAATTTGAACGACTCAAGAGACGTAAGCGCACAATGTTTGCGAAAATCGATCATTTGAAATGAGAGCAACTTGTGTCTAAGCCAAAAGGTTTGTTACCAAGTGGAAATGACTGATGTATTTATTTCTAACCCTTCCAGCCTTTCAAGTAACTTTAAATCGCCTGCTTACTAAGGTTCTTCGATCGATTTGTTTGTTTTGACCCCTGACAATAGAATCGATTGAAAGAAATCATACTAATACGTAGTACGTTATTAACATAGCAGTGACGTTTTTGTAGATTTCTTTTATTTTAATATCTCGAATGCTTTAGCGTGTAATACAACGCTTTTAAGCCTAAACGAGTCAATAATAAACTTTTGATCCACCCAATAACCTTTCAATCACACCCTACTTTAAAACGGATCTGATTTTATATCCGCTTGCCTTGCACGCCAGCATTAGCAAAGCTTATGATTTAAAATATAGGCAGAACACAGTTGATATAGTTGGTAAATACATGCATGGCATTAGTGAAGGCCAAGAAGAAATGAGTATTGAAGGGAAATATTCACACGAGAAAATTATTATTAAGCAGAATTACAACATTCTGGAGCGTTTCATGTATACGTCTCTGTCTCTCTTTCAACACACACACATATGTATGTTTATACAGTGTGTATTTGTGTGTGTGTGTGTGTGTGTGTGTGTGTGTGTGTGTGTGTGTGTGTGTGTGTGTGAGTGTGTGTGAGTGTGTGTGCGTGCGTGCGTGCGTGTGTATGAATATATATACAATAGTATATATATATTTGAAAATATGAGTAGTAATAGCTTTTCTGATAATTTTTCCGCTTTAATAATTAGAGGTTCATAAGACACCTAATAACTTATGAACATCTAATTATTAAAGTGGAAAAATTATCAGAAAAGCGATTTCTACTTTTTCTAAAATATAACACACAAATACGCACGCGCGTACCCCCCCCCCCCCCACACTAGCTCCACATATATGTATTGGCTTCAAACTTTGACACAAAGACAGCAATTTCGGGGTTAGGACTAAGTCAATTATATCGACCCCAGTGCTCAACTGATGCTTTCGATAACGAAAGCATTTAAAGCAGAGTCGATGTCAGAGCGTAAATTCGAACTTAGAACATAAAGACGGACGAAATGCTACTAAGCAATTTTACCGGCGTGCTAACGATTTTGCTAACTTACCTTATATTCTTTTATTCTTTTATTTGTTTCAGTCATTTGACTGCTGGAGCACCGCCTTTAGTCGAACAAATCGACCCCAGGACTTAGGCTTTTCTAAGCCTAATACTTATTCTATCGGGCCCTTTTGCCGATCCGCTATGTTACGGGGACATAAATACACTAACATTGGTTGTCAAGCGATGGGGGGAAACAAAGATACACAAACATATACGTATATATACACGACGGGTTTCTTTCAGCTTCCGTCTACCAAATCCATTCACAAGACTTTGGTCGGCCCGAGGCTATAGTAGAAGACACTTGTCCAAGGTGCCACGCAGTGGGACTAAACACGAAACAAGTAGTTGGTGAGGAAGCTACTTACCACACAGTTACTCCTGCGTCTATATATATAAATATATATACATACATACACACATATACATATGTATGCATGCATATATGTATATATGTGTATATATATATGTATGTATATATTATATATATATATATGTGTGTGTGTGTGTGTGTGTGTGTGTGTGTGTGTGTCATTGACAGTTAAGCACATAAAGCCACAAGTCAAATTATTATCTTAACTCGGTCTTCAAATGATCAATAGCCTTTGAATATTTATTGCTATTAAGGACAGCTATATATAAATTTCCACACAGAAAGTTTAGCTCTGACATAATGCTATATATACGGTCTAATTTCAATTAAAATCCTGTTCAGTGTTTCTCCTAGCGGATGATTTTCATTTGGACACTTTATCATAAAAGCACTGGGATACGTAGCGACAGATTTGCATAAAGGCTTAAGATGCCTGGCTTCTTCAAGAACGCATAAAGTAAACTTATTCGCATCGTCCAAATACAATCGATTTGTGGTACTGTAAAAAGTTCTTAGGAATTGTAGGTATTCTCCATTTGAGGTTTCTCAAATGAATATATGCTTGTGTATGTGGTATACATACAGACAAACACAGAAGCAATAATGAAGTAGACATAACTATGTACTTAAGTAAATGCACACTGCTACATAAGTGCAAGTTTATGTCCGCACACACTTGAATGTATGCACATATTAAATAATTCACCTATTCACGAAACCCAAGGGGTGTCATGTCCTTCACAAACGAACCGAATATTTTGTTAGTGAGCAGTTTGAATTCTATAAAGGGAAGAAACGGTAGAAAGAGAAATACAAACATTTATACATACATACATACAAACATATATTCATACATACAACAGCAATTTGGCAGAGGTGTCAGAACGCTAAGCAAGGTAAAATGCCTTGCGGCATTCATTCTAGATCTCAGTGCTTTACTTCAACTTCTGCTCTTCTGCTGATGTTAACCTTGCCTTCCAGTACTGTGCGGTCGATAAATAAAATTTCAGTCGAATACTGGAGCTGATTTTTTTTTTCGAATTCTCACAATTTCTTTCTCTCTGAAGAAATCGACTGTCTTCAAACCTGGAGAAGTTTGGGCTATGCATTTGAAATACACCAAAATATGTCACGAAGTAGCGCACTTACAAATCTATTAGAAGATATGGACTCATCGCCACCACCGCTAAATCCTGGTGGTGGTGAGTCCTGAAGAAGCAGCTGTATAAACCGTTCATTAACAACTGTAACTACTATACCTCTTCCCCCATAACTAGTGTATCTAATACTGTATTACTCTATGGGCTCTTCACATTTTATGATGGTAAGGTCTAATGTAAGGGAGTATTTTGTGAGTGCATGCAGCTGTGTTTGTGTGTGAGTGTGAGTGTGAACACCGACGCGTATGATTATTTGTGAATGTATGTGTCTGTGTGCGACTCTTAGTGTGTATGAATTTATGCGTGTATGGTGTGTAGTGTGTGTGTGTGTTGGATACATCATATTGGTTTCAAATTTTGACACAATGCCAGCAAACTCGAGGGCGGGCGTAAGTCGATTACATCGACCCCAGTGTTCATCTGGTACTTATTTTATTGACCTCGAAGGATGAAAAGCAAAGTCGACGTCGGCGGAATTTGAACTTTGAATGTGAAGGCGGGTCGAGGTGCCGCTAAGCACTTTAGCCGGCATGGTTACAATTCTGCGAACCGGCCGCCTTAATAGGGTACTTAAGATTAATGTCTCTGTGTACTCATTTAGTCAAATATCGTTTCTTCTCCGTACTGAATGATGCAGACTGGAATCGTGGTATAAGATTTTGGAGCAGAATAATCCTTATATAATATTCTTTTCTACTTTCGGCACAAGGCCAGAAATTTTGGGGAGGGGCCAGTCGATTAGATCGACCACTGTACGCAACTGGTACTTAATTTATCGACTCAAAAGGATTAAAGGCAAAGTTGACCTCGGCGGAATTTGAACTCAGAACGTAAAGACAGATGAAATACTGCTAAGCATTTCGCCCGCCGTACTAACGTTTCTGCTAGTTCGTCGCCTTATAATTCCTACCTAATATTATTTCCGTTCTGCTCACGATCGAATAATATAGCGAATGGAATCATGAACATATTCAAAGAAATACTGCTTGAGTGTAGTTCTAAGTAAAATAAACAAACAAAAAACAAATAAACCAAAAAAAAAACCAAGGCAACCTTGTTTTGGTTGACTTTATGCTTTCCCTCGCCTTATTAGAATAACAACCGTCTTTTCCTGAAATAAAACCCAGCCATTTTGAAACGGAGAAGATACATAGCACAATGTAATCGTACATGAATTGTGCTCGTAAACGGTATGACATTGTCTTTGAAGGACACTCTTTCGCTATAGACCAAGGTGAACAAGAACAACAGCAGAAATAAAGTAGCAGCAACAACAACGATATCAACAAGAACAACACAACAATAACACCTACATATTTCCGATAGTTTAATAAAGAAATGGACACGGAATATTTATTGAAACAAAATTAAATTGGGTAAAGTTGGTTTGTTCAGACACGACAATAGTTGAATCATAAAATATGGAAGAGAAGTATTCCGTCGGGTGACCGAGCTTTACAGATGATTAATCTAAGTCGCATTTCTAAACTATTTATAGTATAAAGTAACGTTATTTAATAGATCATAAAGAATATGAAATTATTAATAATGAATTTATTATACACCCGAAATTGTTTTATAGAAACGTTAGAAATATTTTCTTAGTAGATAACAATAAATGCTATAGAAGGGCAACCAGACTCAGAGATCTTTTAGAGTTTGATCAGAATTGTATTCAACATTAATTTTCCTCATTAGATAAAGACTCCGTTGTAACTTTCAAAACATGGAGTCTGAATTACAAAGATTACTTTCTGAAACTACAAAGTAGTTAAAATGTAGATCTTACAAAGATATTCTTCATTTATACATATTTTAAACTTACTCTGATTCGCTATCTTCTGTTGTGTTTAGAAAATTTCCAGTTCGTATTTTTCAAATAAAAAAACATTTCTCTCCATTTGTTTGCAATTATCTTTAGAATTTAATTCAATGAGTAGATATTGTTTGAGAAGATTTAATTTTTCATCTTTTTTTTTTGTTTTTGTTTTTGTTTAGCTTTAATTGAGTTTTATTATTTCGACTATTTTCCAAGCCTTGTTATTGCTGAAAGCTACCTATTTCGTTGGCATTGCGATTTCTAATATCATTTGATGACTTGATGTATTCATGAATTGCCTACGGCTTAGCATTCGATTTCTACATCCATTCATCCATTCATTGTATTTATATACGTATATATATATGCATATATATGTATATATATATATATATATATATATTATATATATATATATATATATTATATATATATATATATATTATATATATATATATATATTATATATATATATATATATATTATATATATATATATATATATATATATTATATATATATATATATATTATATATATATATATATATATATATATATATATATATATATATATATATATATATATATATATTTATTTATTTACTTATATATATATATATATATATGTAAAATGTAATGTATTTGTACGTGAACGCACATATTCACTTATGTATATATAAAAGAAAATGTGCGTGGGTGTGTGGGTGTGTGGGGATGTGGGTGTGAGGGTGTGTAAGTACACACTTGCAATCATACTACCTATCACGGTCAAATATATCAAGTACAGCAAATGCGATATTAATATATGCAGAACAATATTTCGTTTATAGTTTCTATTACAACGTTTTAATGTCCAATTAGGCCACTGTGATTTCGATCAGTATTTCAAATGTTCTTTTTGCTTTGCAATAGTCTAAATGTTGGCAAATCTATTTACGTCATAAGTACTATATCTTCATCGTTATGGTATAATAATATTGCTAAATCAGCTTACATTCATCTCTTCCAGCTGACCTCGGTATGCCTTTCTTATGCTTCTCAAGCGCACTCGACTTCAGACACCAATGAACCAGCAACCAAACAACTTTGCCACCGAGTACAGAACACCTCTTCCAGTACATTTCAAGACTTTAGGGCTGAAACGATAAGTGTAAGATTGGTCTTGTGAGATTGTGGAGGTGCTGGAGCGGGAACGAGTGAATGTGTGTTGTGCGCTAAAGCTAATAGGGAAAAGATTCTCAACCAAACTCCTCAAGGCAAAAGAAATCAGTACACACTCTTCTGGTTGAGTAATAGCAACAGCCATGACGGGCTAGGAATTCTTTTAGCTGAGAAATAGTTTATGCAGGTTGTACGATAGGATAAATTAAGATGAGATTACTTATAGGCAACTCAGCAGCGACATGTTTGTCTGCATGATTAGTGGATGAATAGAAGGACTGTTTCTGACACCATTGACTAAAATATTTTGGGTGACGACTACAACAAACATGTTGGCCAACAACATGATGATCGTTTCCGTAGATACATGGAAATTATAGATCATTGTTCAAGAAAGGAGCAGGGTGTAAGGCTCCGCAAGTTTTGTGGTGTAAGAGTTCTAACAATTTGTATCAAACACGTTAAGAAAACAGCAAACAGCCTCATCACCTACCAATCTGACGAACGCTCAAGTTACAGGAAGTGGAACAGAAGAGCTATTGTAAATACCGCAACCTCTCCAACATAAATTAGCGACTATTGACTTCAAAGTCAGAGCTAAGCAAACACAGAAATAGACGACAATATGAAAAAGAGATACGCGAACTAAAACACTCTGCAACTGAAAACAGTTTTAGAGAAATCATAATTGACGCATTTAACAGTTGGGTATTAGTGGGTGATTGGAATACTATTTTGGATGCACGTCTGGACTGGGTGGGCGTAACTGACAGTAGAACCTTGAAAATCTGTTCAGTCATTTCCAACTGGCTGACAAGTACAGACTGGATTTCCCGGATGCGCCAATGTGGACTTGGGCAAATCGCATAGGGCCAACACGCTCATATTTAGATAGGTTGTTCATATTTAGATATGTTGTTCTGTAGGCCAACAGATAAAGACAGCTCCCTCTTTCTCCTCTTCAGATGATGCTTTCTTTGACTAGAAGCAATAGCAGGTACAACACCATTTGCACACAAGCGCATTTCACTAAGAGTGGGAATAAATAGAGGGTTCAATCTGACAAGCAAAGTAAACGTTTCCAGGCTTTATTCTTGCGCTGGAGCTGCCTCAAATAATCGCGTTTTAGATATCATTTGACCGTCAGAGAAGAGCATTGCTTTGTAAAGATGTTTGGAAATGGCAAGTGCAACAATACCTGAGCCTCTTATAAAACTATCGAACTTTCAACCTACTACTACTACTACTACTACTACTACTACTACTACTAATACTACTACTACTACTACTACTACTACTACTACTACTACTACGACGACGACGACGACGACGACGACGGCGAGAACGAAAAAAATTTGAATGATTGAAATTAAAAGTAGTCTTAGCGCAATTCTTAGAAACTTTCTTATGTTGGTTTAGTGACTTTCATGAGTTAATCTGTATTATAATTAAGAGTGTTAGTATTGGATTGTATATTTAATACAAGATCATGCATGTGTAAAGAAAGAGTGGACAACTGAATTACCACAAGTATTTTATTAGCACTTATTCTATAGAGCAATCTCCTTTTGATCAACAAAAACCCGTTATATAGCAAAGTACGTTATCACTTCTGCTACTTCTTTGCCATTTCATAAACTAATGTTTGTGGGAGTTCAAATTCCGCCGCGGTTGACTTTGCCTTTCATCCCTTCGAGGTCGATAAAATAAGTACCACTTGATCAGTAGATTCGATTTAATCGACTTAGTTCCTCCCTAAGACCTGTTGGCCTTGTGCCAAAATTTGAAACCATTATTTGGGGAAGTCGCGACCAAAGAACAGCTCCAAGTCTTCGGTCAAAAATTTCTCTCTGAAAAGACAGGAGTTAGACAGTTGTGAATGACAATGTTTAGATTCATTACTAAACCGCTGCTTAACAATTTATTTCAATATAAAAACAAATAATGAAAGCGCATGGTGGAAGAGACAAAATGGAAGAATCTGCAATCATTAATCACGTCCATCTATATTCTAAATTCAAATCCCTCTGGTATAGATTTCAACAAATACAGAATGCGATAAATGGCTAAGAAGTATATAATAAATCAGCGCAATTAGGGGTACTTGGCAAAACTGGAGAAAATCTTCATTAAAAAAAATAGATATTCAGACAATTGCGATAGCTTCTTCAAATAAATTGTAAGACACAATATAATTGTAATGATAATTGTCATATGTTTATCTTTTGAGTTCAAAGCTTCGCTTTCAAGTATAGAGCAAAAGTGTAGACTGAATCTCGATTTTAAAAAATGCAGCTAAACATTTGAAATGATATTCATATAAATATAGTAACATATTTATTTATATTTTTAAGTATTGTCTCATTTTAAAGAATATGTTGCGCTGAAGAAAAATGCAAGGATCGAACCTAGAAAAAGCTACCCAATCTCCTTGAAATCACATATTAACATTTTGAAACACAAAAGACACATGAGACAAATTAATTCCAAGAATAGAGAAACTGGATTGTAGTGAAGAAGATACTGGTTGTATGGGTTAATATCAGTTGAACCTGCATTGACAATTGGATTAACTTTCTGTTGGACATTTTGTTTGTAGGCTTTTGTCGGTCACTGTTGACCAGGGCTAAACAAGAACAGCTATTAATATTTATGTATGTAAGGCTGATCGGCAGAATCATTAGCATGCCAAACAAAAAGCTTAGCAGCATATCGTCCGTCCTCACATTCGGAGTTCAAATTTCGCTATGGCCGGTTTTGCCTTTTATTCTTTGGGAATCGGTAAAATAGGTACCAGCTCAGCATTTGGTGTCGATATAATCGACTTAACCCTTCCTCCACCTAAATTGCTCGCCTTGAGGCAAAATTTGAAACCAATACATATGTATCCATGTATATAGTTACTATTTTTAAATGCATACTTATATACACGCATATATATACATAAAACTGAATAATGACATACATACATATGTCTTCTTTGATGCAGACTTTGTGGAGTTAACACCAAAATATAACCCACATTATAAGCAGTTGTCCGAAAATGTCATCGCGGTTTTATCTACCGATGGCACTTGATGTTTTGCTAGGACACTGTATAACGAGATCAATTGAAAGGATAACCCCGAGGACAAAGAAATAAGAGGCCACAGTATGGTGGAAGCCAAAGCTACTCATTATAAAAAAGGAGTACTGGTGGAATGTCCCGGCGAAAATCTCAGTAAAAAGTAAACACAATAGAATTGATATAGTGATTTGGGAAAGAGAAGAGTAACTATATACAATTGTGGAAATCAATTGCCCAGTGGGTGTTAGCATAAAGCTGAAGATCAATGAAAAAGAGAACATCTACACTGAACTATTGAGAAATCTGAAGTTACTCTATCCAGATTACAAGTTTAGGTTTATACCTGTAATTTTTTTTTGGGGGGGGGGCACTGGAATATGTACCACACAGTCTAAATACCAATCTTGAGAAATTAGGTTTCTCAAAACCAGAAAGGAGAAAGCTAATTTGAAGACTAAAGATCTAAGTTATCACTGGAACTGTAAAAATCTGTAAAACTTTCCAGAAGTTTATCATTTAAATATATATGAGCATGTCTAGATATACAAGTATACGCACAAGCAGACACATAAAGCAAAACATACAAATCTGCACGTATACATACATGCATACATAAATGTATACCTACCTACCTACATACATACATACATACCTTCCTATCTATCTATCTATCTATCTATCTATCTATCTATCTATCTATCTATACACATTCATACATACTCGTATCTAAGAAGACATTTAGCTAAACCGCCTGAATTTCAACTACTTTTAGAGAATATATGTATAAAAGTTAATCACCATTAATCAAAAATGGTTCGTAATTGACAACGAGAAGCAATACAAGTTGCGTTAAAGTATGTCTAGCATACATAATCATTACATGGTATAGATAGTCATCTCTGTATCGTAATATCTAATACTACTACAAATACCAAAAATAAAAGCAAAGTTCTGGATTTAAGTATTTTGGAAACGAATCGCATTTCAGTAGATGACTTCATACGTGAATCACGCAAGCTTATTACGACAAATGACTGGAGGATTTATAATAAATACATGGTAGTGAGAAATCTATGAAAATTACTACTGCAAATTCCTTTTCAATTTGAGAGACAATTCTGTCATGTCTTATTTATTGATTCATTTTTTATATTTTAAAATGCAAAATACTGTTGAGGAAGTAAACAGCAGGACTCTCTCATTTCTGTTTTGTCTTTTCCTTTTTTTAATATAATCTTTGTGTCTTTCTTCTCTTTTAGCTTTTACTTTCTTCATCTTCGTTTGTAAATGTTATAAAATGCAAAAAAAGAAAACCAGTTGCACAGAATACTACTATTCGAGCAGTATATTGTTTCATGAGCCTTTTCAGGTATCTCGGGTATTTTAGCTCCGAGTTTGGAAATAAAGTTTAAAATTAGGTGGCATTTAACAGCACTGCTCTCCAGCATTTCTGTCCAAGAAAGAAGATTGTTAGTCAAATTGTTACCATGGTTAATTTTTTCATCCTTTGGTTTCTTCGACACCGATGACCAGTTTTGATCCTATCAATAACCAAGTGGTAATTGTCAGGTTTTGTCCAGCTTCCAATGAAAACTGTTTTTCGTCGGGCATTTGTCTGGCGACCGTTGCTAAATACTTGGTTTTGAGACAGCTTTAGACACAACTGGCTTCTTAATCGTATTGTCCTCAGCTTGGCGTGGACAGGCTTCACATTTGGACGAAGAAAGATACGTTGTGATAATCTCTGGTGTTAATTTGTGCAGAGACGTTAGTTTAGCTGAATGTATTGGTTGACAGCGTAAGATCAACGGTGGTTCTGAAATCAACTGGAGTCAGAATGTTGCTCAAAATGGTGAGCATGCTATAGCACATACTCAACAGCTAGGAAAACTACGGGGATACTGATCTGCTTTGAATAGTATATCATCAAGAATTTGTTGCAAATACCATTCTATGAATATTGTAGTGTCGCAGACTTAACTTTGAAAACGTATGCTGTCTGGATAAGCAGAGCTCCACACATGAAGTGCGTTCTTTATGTCTTAAAACGTCAGAACATCGAACACCGGGGAATGAGAGAAGCCATAACGGAAAGCGAGGCATGAATGGGAGGTAAGAAGCAGTAGTGATTATCTCCTCTTCTCTGTGAGTCGCTAACAACCGTGGCCAGAATATCTGATTTGTTTTTTGAACTATAAGGGCTTTTGACTTAACTAACTTATTACACCACCTCTACGTAAGTTCATATCATAGGTAAAACCATATGTTATTTTCGTAAGCACAAAACCTATTAATTTGGAAAATTATTAGTGGTAAAAGCTGTAACACTTTTTCTAATTGTAAAAAAATATTTTTCCATAAATACAAGGATATACTTAGTACAGGCAATCATACACGCATGTTAAACAGGTTTGCGCACATACACGTATATGACAGGCACTAACGCACACGTATTCGCAATCACACACACACGCATACATATACAAACACACACATTCATGGAACTAATAACACATCCACATCCACGCAGTCATACAAGTATACACACACACACAAGACAACATACATACACAAACAACATACATAAACACA
Source organism: Octopus bimaculoides (assembly GCF_046866305.1). Lineage (NCBI taxonomy): Eukaryota > Metazoa > Mollusca > Cephalopoda > Octopoda > Octopodidae > Octopus > Octopus bimaculoides. Next base: position 29,908,237 of record NC_142931.1, read on the forward strand.
CACACGTATGCGTGCGCTTCAAATTTTGCTTCTGTCAGCTTCCGAGACAAGATCCCCTCCTCCAGCAGCTTCTTGTCTAACCACGCACGCAGTAAAAGAAATTCTCCTTTCTAATGCATCTGGTGTTGCTAAAATGTCGATCTCACTTCTAACAAAAACATATCACCTGCTTCGAAGAATAGCACCCCATCTTCCAGCAGCCAGCTTGGACTTCCTGTGATGCTCCATTGGGGCCGAAGTCTTAACTGGTACGTCACACGTCACTATGAATTTTCTTTAATTTTTTCCGCCTTTATTTTCTTAGTTTACTTTCTATTTTTTTGTTTTTTCCTTTTTCTCTTTGCCTTTCTTCCTCTTTTCTTCTTTCACATGACTTTGTAAATGAACAAAATGATGTGTTTATTTTAATGGCCTACCAATGTATACAGAGCGTTTCTCTGCCATAGGTTTCAGGAAGGCCTTCGGCAAGAAATGGAGACAGAATTGAAAGATGGTGATGATGATAACAACAACAACAATAATAATGATAACAATAATAATAGACCCGGAACTACCAAGCTAATGTGATAAAAATGGAGTAGACCCACAATACCGATACTGCTATGATGATATTGAAACAGTGGACCACCTAATCTCTGGGTGTAAGGTTTTAGAACCGGTAGAGTATAAATCAAGACATGGCAGAGTTGGTCAATATCTACACTGGTTAATATGTCAGCATCATAATATCAAAACTGCTGACAAATGGTGATAGCATCACCTGAGGATGTGACTGAGGAAGAAAATATAACGAGTCTTTGGGAATTTCCAGTACATACAGACCGGGCCATCAAAGTTAATAAACCATATATTGTTGTGAAAGACCAAAAGATTAAATCTATTTATTGATTGACATGAGCATACCTTGTGATCATAATATCGCGGCAAAAGAATTTGATAGTCTCAGAAAATATAAAGATTTGTTGATTGAAATCGAAAAAAATGTGGCATCTCAAGACGGTTACAATACCAGTAGGAGCATTTGGAATAATTAAAGAGGAAACTGAAAATTATTTGAGAATGATACCTAGCTTACCATCCGTGCCAGAAGTAAAAAAAGATTGTCTTTACTGATACGTCACACGTACTGAGAAGAGCATTGTTGTTGTGACTTTTCTCTTCTTTTCCCCTTTATTTTCTTTGTTTTATTTTTCACTTTTTCTTTGTTTCCTTCTTTCTTTTTTTCTCTCACTGTATTTCTTTCCCTTCTTTTTCTATCACATGACTTTGTAAATGAACACTCTGGTCTGTTTATTTTGATGACCTACCGATATATACAGTGAGTTTCTTTGCCTTAGCTGTTGAGAAGACACTCGGCAAGAAATGGAAATAAAACTGAAAGAAGAAGATGATGATGATGATGTTGATGATGATGATGATGATGATGATGGTGATGATGATAATAATAATAATAATAATAATAATAATTTAATTCTTTATTGCCCACAGGGGGGTAAACATAGAGGGGTCAAACAAAGGGTTTAAGCCGATTACACCGACCCCAGTGCGTAACTGGTACTTATTTAATCGACCCAGAAAGGATGAAAGGCAAAGTCGACCTCGGCGGAGTTAGACCTCAGAACGTAACGGCAGACGAAATACCGCTAAGCATTTCACCCTGTGTGCTAACGATTCTGCCAGCTCGTCGCCTTTAATAAAAATAATAATAATAATAATAATAATAATAATAATAATAATAATAATAATAATAATAATAATAATAATAATAATATGCATGTGCCTGGTGTACCCTTATCAGACGGGTAGTCATGATGGGTATATTGGGCTTTGTATATTTTACCCCAGTGTCACTTTGGTGGCATGCACTGCTCTCTCACTCAATGATAATAATAATAATGATGATAATAATAACAATAATAAACGCCTTGATGCAGTACCAGGCAGTGACTCTCATGGCTTCTGATCTTAACTGATTGGAAGTGCTATCATGTACATTATTTTGTTTTGGTATAAAAGATGGGTAACAGCCAATTTTCTGCTCAATACCACAGATTTGCTTATCAGTTGTTTGACCTTAACCGACATATTATTTGGTGGTGAACGATACGTGCATCTGTGATCACGAGCATAAGTAGAGGGCGAATATCATAGGCATGTGTGGAGAGGGAATTCTTGGGACATTGAATAGTTCACCTCTAGAAACATGGGTGTTTCGTTCAACATCCTTAAACAACCCTTATTCAAGTGTTGAGCTACTCGACCAGAAGAAAACTCTAGCTGGGCTCAACCTGCAAGGTCACGCGCTGTTTATCTTGATATGAGGTCACCATGTCGCGCAAATATGCTTTTGATGCATGTGCCTGGTGTACCCTTATCAGACGGGTAGTCATGATGGGTATATTGGGCTTCGTATATTTTGCACCAGTTTCACTTTGATGGCATGCACTGCTCTCTCACTCAATGATAATAGTAATAATAATAATAATAATAATAATAATAATAATAATAATAATAATAATAATAATGACGATACTAATGATGATGATGATGATGATGATGATGATGATAATAATAATAATAATAATAATAATAATAATAATAATGGCTGACCTCCCCACCATCTGCCAAATCTATTTATATACCTGTAGAATTTGAACTAGTCATCAAGCTGCTAGTCTTCCCCCAACTGTTTCCTCCAACAACCACATATTTACGATTATCTCAAGTGCAGGACAACAGTTGAAAACAAAGAACATTTAATAATTTTTAAAAATAATAAATGGAAATAATAATAATGGTAATAACAATAGTAGTGGTGGTGATGGTGATAATGATAAAAATAAAAATAATGATAATATACTGCAGCTGCTAATACTACAACTTCTACTATTCTGATAGCACAGGATTCTGAGGCCCAACTACCACTACTGCCTCCCACATGTGTAACCTCTGAGACTGTTAATATAACAAAAAATGAAAACAATAATACCAGTGATATCAGAGAAGATAAAAATAATAATAATGAAAGGAAGCGCGTGGAGCCTCTCCATGGACTGATGAATGATACATCTAGTGATGGTGCCACAATAAAAACACTGGTAATTGGACAACTTGATAATCGCTACCTCATATGAGTGACAATGAAAAAACAAAATATTGTGAATAACGGTGGTAATGAAACTGAAGGCATTGATGGTGACAGTGTTGCACCCGGCAGACTCAGAGAGACTCTGCTTCGGCTCCAGCCTGTCGATATCCAGAAAAGGACCACCACACACGGCGTAGATGGAACAAGTGAATTAATGCTGTGGTCATGGAGTGTTACTACCTGAGCAGACCGGTAGCTGAAAATGGTGCTCAAATTAGGGGTCACCAACAACGTATGTATAATCATTAGAGGGAAAAGGGATTGTTTTAACTCACGGAATAGAGACTATGTGATCAAGCTAGAGCAACAGGAAAAAATTGTTGGTTCACAAAAGTAGAGCTGGAAGCTATCAAAATAGCAGTAGATATAGCGATGAAAATGCAGTTTTACTAATGGAAGTACTCTCATAGCACAGGAAAGGAGCAGTGGTAGTCTACTTATGAGAGACATATTGATGATTTAAAAGAAGGCAATAAAACTAATGGCAACATGACAGATAGACAAAAGGAAATCTACAACAAAATAAAGGCAAGACTACAGGAGAACGATAGCGACATTATTTGCAACCTTAAAAAGGTTGACCGGTGAAATTTGAACCAAGAAACGAAAAATGTCAATGAAATTCTGAAATACATCAGAACAAACAACATCACAGAAACAAATAATTTGATCAAAGCAGCAAGTATTGTTGTAACAGAAAATGTGGGTGTTGATGTCAAGAAAAAGAAATATAATGGAAGTGACAAAAGAAAAGATCCATGGCGGAAAAGAAGAATACAGGCAGGGTTAGATATGCTCTCGAAGGAAAATTCTGGTGTAAGACCGAAAAGAGAAAGGAGAGCTTAAACTCGAACAAAAATACAGGGAGCTGAAAAGGAAGAATAATATTGAAAGAAAGGGCCTGAAATTCGTAGGAGGAACTAAAACAGCGCCTCGTTGCAAAGAAAGCAAAGATGGTAAGATACGACCAAAGAATGAAGGGTTACCACCAGAATAGGTTATTCAGAGTAGATCACAAGAGATTCTATAAAGAAATAAATGGAGAGTGTACAGATGAAAAGTCAAGGGTTTTGGAGTGACGTTTAAAGTAAAGACAAGGAGTACAAGAAGGATGATGAATGGTTGCAAGAACTGAAAGAAACAGTAGTCTGCCTCGAACAGGCTGAACTAGTGATTTCAGTTAGGGAAGTGAAGAAAATCAGCAAAAATGAGCATCTGGAAGGCCCCGGGACCAGATAGAGTTCAAGGTGACTGGATGAAAAGATTTGGTGAATGTCAAGCACGAAAAGCTGCACAACTCAGCACCTTGTTGAATGCCGACCAAGTAACATCAGAGTGGTTGATATTGGATAGGACAGTGCTGTGCTGGAAAACATCGAAAAAGGCAATACGGTAGACAATTACAGGCCGATATTAACTTTCCCACTTATGTGGAAGTTATTGACTGGAATACTCGAGGAGTCAATCTACAAACATAGGGAAAAATGGAGTCCTGCCACATGATCCTTTACAAGGATCAACTTCTGATAGCCAAAATTCTACTTAGAGACTGCAGACGTAGAAAAGTAACTTGGCCATGTCATCGATCGACTATCGTAAGGCATACGATGATTCCACACTCTTGGATAATGGAATGCATGAACCTATTTGGAATTGCATTGAATGTTGAGCGATTGCTTGGAAAAAGTATGGCGAATTGGAGGACGGACTTGACAACATACGGAAGAAGTTTAGGGACAGTAGAAATTTGGAGGGGCATCTTTCAAGGGACTGCCTGTCCCCACTGATCTTTGTACTGTGCTAAAACTGATTCTGAGGAAAGCAACAGCAGGCTATGTATTCAAAAGCCGCCAAGAAAAAGTCAACCATTTGTTATTCATGGACGACCTCAAACTTTATGGTAAAGATGAAGCCCGAATCAGTTCGCTTATACGGTGTATACTTTTAGTGCTGATATTACAATGGAGTTCGGACTGAGAAAGTGTGGTGTGTTAGAATTGAAGAGAGGCAAAATCAAATGTACGGACGGGCTATCGGTACCGTCGGCGGAGGTTATGAAGCAGATACAAGAAACGGGCTATAAGTATTTGGGGATTTTGGAAATGTAAATTGATGGAGAAAGAAATGACAGAAAAATTTAAGGTGGAGTACGTGCGCAGACTGAGGCTGATCCTTAGTCGAAATTAAACGGATGGAATTAGATTGAAGTTATCAACACCTTGGCGGTTTCACTCTTTAGATAAGGAGCAGGGGTGATCGCATGGGCAGTAGACGAACTAAGCAGCATAGACGAAAAGAAGACAAGGAACTTACTAACTAGATATAAGACACTCCACCCAAAAAGTGATACAGACAGTCTGTATGTACCAAGAAAAAGAGGGGGAAGAGGATTTATTGGATGCGAACACAGCATTAGAGCAGAAGAAAACAACATAGCATGGTATGTAAAAAATGCCAGAGAACCGCTAATATTAGAAGTAAGAACGTCAGGCTTGTGTAGGATGGAAGATTGCAAAGAGAATGAAGGCTGCCCAAGATCAGAGCTTATTCACCCGGAACTATCAAGCTAATGTGACGAAACATGGTGTGGATCCAAAGTGTCGACACTACAACGATGGGATGGAAACAGTGGACTACCTAATCTCTGGATATAAGGTTTTTTGTTCCTATAGAGTAGAAATCAAGACATGACAGAGTTGGCTAATTTCTACATTGGATAATGTATCAGCATAAAATCAAAACTGCGGACAAATGTACGAGCACCACCCTGAAGCTGTAACTGAGGGAGGAAATGTAACTATTCTTTAAGACTTCCCAGGAAGTACAGACCGGACCATCAAAACAAACCAGATTTTGTTGTGAAAGACCAAAACAATAAAGTCTGTTTATTGATTGATATGAGTATACCCTGTGACCATAATACCTTCGTAAAAGAATTTGATAAACTCAGAAAATATATAGATTTGCTAATCGAAATCGAAAAGATGTGGCATCTCACGACGGTTACAATACCAGTGATTGTAGGAGCACATGGAATGATCAAAAAAAGGAACTGAAAATTATTTAAGAATGATCTCTGGTTTACTATCCATGCAGGAAGTGCAAAAGATTGTCTTAACTGGTACATCACAACACTGTGGCTGTGAGTATTCTTTCCCCCCCCCTTATTTTATTTCTTTACTTTATTATTTTTATTATTTTTTTTATTTTTCCTTCTGTCTTTCCCTTTTTCTCTATCACATGACTTTGTAAATGAACAATCTGGTGTGTTTATTTTAATGTCCTACTAATATGTACAGTATGTTTCTCTACCCTAGGAGTCAGGAAGACACGATAAGAAATGGAAGCAGAATTGAAAAAAAAAATGCTAATGAAAATAATAATAATAATAATAATAATAATATTTACAGAGACATATGCAAAGTGATGCTAGTGGATCAACGCCGTTCGATGATGTGAATTAAATTGTTCGATCAACTAATTTTCCTACTATTGAATTAACGTGTAAGTACATAAGTAGAAACTGAGAAATATATACCTTTAATGTAATCCTTAAACGAAATTAGCATAACTGAGAGCGTGACGAGACATGTAAATTTTTAATTATACTTACAATCAACCCAACAATCTTATAAGTTGTTTTCTTCGGTACCCCAGTTGCACACACAGGGAATATGTTGAACCGGTGCTACCGAAAAAAACATGCAGTGAGATCAAGCCCTACATGCGTCAATTTTGTGTGCGCTTGAGTGTAAGCGTGTGTGAAGAAATGTCCTCATATTTTATTAACGCAGATTCCTACAAACTGTTCTCCAGTACACATCCCCACGCAGGAGTAGACATACACAAACACGCACACATACACATACAAAGAGAGACACGTGAGAGAAAATGAGAAAATAAGAAAGAAAGAAAGAAAGAAAGAGAGAAAATAGGAGAAAGAGAGACAGAGGATAGCAAACTACTTACCACACAGCCACCCCTGCGCCATATATATAGAGAGAACCACATGATAGATATTAGGCGAAATGTCATGCCGTCTGGCATAATGCAATCTTTGGATATAATCTGGTGCCTTTAGATGTAGTACCAGCTGCAGTGTTATAGTTCGTAAGTTTTGACGCACACTCTATTTAACAGTTGCTGACATCAGGTTGTTACATTTATCTATAAGGAGCAGAAAAAAAACACATAGTAAATGCTATATACACACACACACGCATATATTAAATTCGGACAACAATAGAACAATATAACGAATTTGCCTTCATCCGTTCTCTCTCGCACCGTATGTATTTGCTTACTTCTGGCGCATCATCATAACATATGTAATTTTTCTTACACCTCATTTACCAATGTACTCTTTCATTAATTGTGGAGTTGAAGTTAAGTTTACTTTTGTCCACATATAAATTTTTAATGACATTTACAAAAATGTTTTGAAAATTATTTTCTGACAAATTTAATGTTATAGGATTTATTTTCTGAAAATTAAATGCAAATGACTTAAGAAGATTACAAAATGGAACAGGTTTATTTTCTTGTAGTTATTTCCGAGTCGTTGAACACATGATTTACTGGAAGAAGAAGTTACTTTGATTTGTGAGGTTACGACAATTATAATATTTTTTTCTCCTATGAAAGTTTGTATTAGTTTTGTAGTAAGCAATAAATATAATAAAGTATATAGATAATATGGTATGTCGCTAGTAAGCAACTCTCTATTTTGTTAATTGTATCCGTTCAATGGGAGATAAATCTCTACTAACGGAATCTACTTTTCGCAGCGGTAAAATCCATATAATTAAAAGGTTTCTTAAAAGAAAATGTAGAAACATATAACAGATAGAATATTCTCTGTTGACAAGTGGTTTGATTCCAGTACCTGAAGGTAAGAATTTTGATGCGAGGCCTACGTGGATACATATTTTTCTGTTGTGCGATTCAGGAAGTGATATTAACTATGCAAGAGTAATTCAGCATAACATTACTCACATAAAAACGTTGTGGCATTTATTTGGACTTGGTATGTTTTGAAGTGAATGCGCATGACTCGGTGGTTAGAGCGTCGATCTTACGATCGTGAGGTTGTGAGTTCGATTCCCGGGCCGAGCTGCGTGTTGTGTTCTTGAGCAAGACAATTTATGTCACGTTGCTCCAGTTCCCTCAGCTGTAGAAATGGGTTGCGATGTCACTGGTGCCAAGCCGTATCGGCCTTTCCCTTGGAAAACATCAGTGGTGTGGAGAAGGGAGACTGGTATGCATGGGCGACTGCTGGTCTTCCATAAACAACTTTGCCCGGACATGTGCCTGGAAGGGTAACTTTTGTAGGTGCAATCCCATGGTCATTCATGACCGAAGGGGATCACCCTTTGGTATGTTTTGATGCATTAGGTATAAAATGTACCTGATTATGTTCCTGGAGACATTTGCGGAGTTGAATGGAAGATTGTAGCAGTAAATTTTCTTCGGGGGAGGGGTGGATAGGGGATACCCCATCTTTACTAATTTTCCATTAAAGCCACAGAATCCTATTTGATTTTCGCTGCGACTTCCGAAATTATCTCTATAAAATATAGATCTAATATTCTTCAACTGGTATGAAATGTTTAGTTTATAAATGTTACTTGGGGTATCTATAAGTAGATACAATAGTATCATTGGGCTTTTACAGGAGTAGCATTTTCCGATCATGAGACCTAATGTATTTTCCAACATCTTAGTTCGAAAAGAGGTGATAGATATATTCTAGATATGATACTGGAAGATTTTTTTTATAAAATTATTCCTAAATTATTTATGATGTGAAAGTTTATATTGCATGAAATTGTCTGTTGTCTCCATCAAGCATTATTGTGAACTGCTCCTCTTGACTGTGTTTAGGACTAATAATCCAACAAGATCTGCGAAAATAATAATTGTAAAGAGGGAGGCCGGTATTATCCGATGATGGAATCAATTTACAATCATTATTTTGAACCACCAAGCCCCCCCTCCCCCCAGAAACAGCTGTTGGACTCGTACAACTCTTATTCAACCCCTTTAATTATATCATTCCTACTGTGAGTAAGCTGGACCTTTTCATATGTAAACATATGTACATGTTTTGTATTAAATGTATTTGATATTTTTTTGGTATATCGACATGCCTAACTTGCTTATCCTTACATTTACTCCCTTACCTGCCCAAGTTTAAACCTCTTGAGCACTACGAAGTGTATTCTGTATGGAGAATATCTGTCTCTCATCTATATACATATATTTCTGTGTTCCTTTCTGTCGAAGAGCGTAGGCTGGAAGCGTATTAGACTTTCTCACTTCCCGAACGTTAAACTAATACATCTGTTTGTTGTTTACACACCCGTCTTCGTCTTTTGTTTTTTCGTAAGTTCTCACTATATATATATATATATATATATATATATGCATGTTTGTATGTATGTGTGTGCGTTTAGGCGTGTATGAATGTATGTGTATGACCATACAAATATGTAGAAATGTACTGTATTAACATTGCTGTGAGTTGTCACAGGTATCTATCCATCTACAAACCCATCTACTTATACGAATACTCACATATCGTCAAAGAAACACATACAGTGATTTACATCATCTCCACTCATATATATATGCTTGCACATCCATACATATACACTCCCAATCACATTTATACATGTGCTACCAACGTAGAAATTCGTAGAAAAAACTAACTTTTACAAGATTTGTTCTACGAAATAGAAAGAGGGGGACAAAAATTGATAGAGAGAAAGAAACATAGACAGTTAGTGACAAGTGAAAAAAAGGGAAAAATCTGAACAATGTGTAGGAAAACTAGGAATGAATTGTTTAATCAAGCGAGGAGAAAGAAATTTGTATAATAATGAATAAAGTTCAAAGTAGAAAAGCAGAATAAATACATTGGCGATTGAAAAGAAGAAAGTGTAACATTTCAACGCTCATCAATAGTGTTTCGAATAAAACAGAAAGGGATTTAATATAATTTCTTGTAGGAACTCCGAAACTAAAAGAATATTAGTTTTATTTTTTTTATTTTAAGGAAGAAGGAAAAATATTACAGGATTATTCGAAACAAAGTTAAGAACAAAGATTTCGACGAACGGTTCCTCTGAAATTCCAAAAAAAAAAAAACTCTTTTGAAGAAATCACTTTTCCGAAAAACAAAAAAAGAAGAAAAATATAAAATGTTCCAAATGTATTACAACGCTTTGGTTGCGTTTAAAATTAATTTAGTATGAGCCAAAATTGATATAAAAAAATTATATAAAATGAATCGAACGTAATATATTATCATTTTGTTTTCTAATTTGCCATAGATGTTTTTAGAAAAGAATATGAGACTTGTTCAACAATGTTAGGCCTCTTTTAACAACTAATAAGCCATAAGTCCTTCATTTTATCCAATCTGTCTTTGTACTTTGTCTTTTGCTCCACTGCACTTCATATTACAAACATGTCGTCCATATTATTTATATGTGGATTAATTGAAGTCTTTCTTGTTGGGTGGTTCAGCAGATTGCTATATCCGTTTAGAAATGAAATATGTCTAAGCCGTATTAGTTATTTAAGTATTTTCATAATATTTTTTTATGAGCTTTTCTGTTATTCATCTGAGAGCTTGTGGTATTTAATATATTTGTCTTTAATAACATACACATATCCATTTAGATTTGCATAAATGCATGCATTATATGAAGAATACATGTTAAATAGTGCTATGGAACGCGTGCAGCTTTGAAATAGGTTGTTCTTATTCAATGTCAGCACAGTCAGAAGAAGTTGATTCTCTCATCACATTTATGGAAATAAGCCTATGATAATAACTAGATTTGCTTCTCTGGGAGAGAAACATTGACCGGAAGTGTACAATGTTAAATAAATTTCGTTCATAGAATTAATACTCTCGTTCGTTGAAAGAGACGTTGGGTAATGTTTAAGAGTGTACACAAGTTCACACACACACGCGCACACACACACACGCACACACACACACACACACACACACGTACAAACACACGCATATGTATATATATATATATATATATATATATATATATATATATATATATATATATATCTTCGTTATAATATCATAAATTAGGAGAAGAGCATACCCTATAAAATATAGAGCAGTTGTTTATTTTTGTATGTGTAACGTAAAAGTTTAGAAAAAAAACCCATTGGTTTCATATCTAGCATGAACTAGACATCTCTTCAGTTTCTCAAAACGATAACCGTTCTCTGCAAAACATGTTTTTCAAACGCAAGAACGCCAGTGATAGTTCAAAAAATTATGGCCGGGCGAATTGTCTTCCTTCGCTTGATAGATAAGTTTTCTAATTTTAAAGTAAACATTTATGAAAATGTGGACAACTCCCCACGGCTTCCGTCCTGGTGTTCAGGTAGCCTTCTGCTTCATGTGAGTTCATGAGGATAATATATCCTTCTGCCATACACAATTTACAGTCTTGTTCCATTGCGATAGGGTCAACAAGTTTCCAATAATTTCCACCTGATGTTAAAGGGCGTATGATCATCCTTTAGGCGCCATACTTATTGTGTTGCGTCTCTCCGGGACCCTGAAAGAAGATTTGTGGTTGTTCAGGCGAATTTTAAATTTGGATTCACAAGATCCGACATAACTTTTAGCGTGTGTCCCTGTGTTGGCATTGATGTTACTGAATCTACCTTTGCTTGGTACACTGGAGCCTCGGTGTTACATCGACCGTCCACTGCGCATTCATTTGTAATCCTACATGAACAACCTGCATCTGTCTGTGGTTTAGGAATGCTAAGTAATTTTTTCTTAACAGTGGGTGCACAACTGAAAAAGATTCTTAAATTATTTCTGTTAAAGATCTTTCTGTGTGATCACGTAAAATGCTTATCAACCAGCCTAAGAAAAATCTTGCCTACGCATGTCTGGACGTTAAGGAAGAAGTGTGGGAGCGAACCATAAGGTCTTGCGGTGGTGTTTCCTTTTATGGTTAATCAATCCTGGTGTATATACTATATTCTCTTTAAACCCGCTGGCCGCTAGCGCCTCATTGTAATAGGGGGCTGCTACGTCTAAAATTATCTTTATTTGAAGATAAGATTGAAATCCGTTTACTATAGCTTTTATTAGGTTTTTGAACATTATGGGTGGGTGACAGGAGGCTGTATTAATGTACGATAGCCTATCATTCGGTTTACGGTGTGGTCTGTAGGTGCCACTATCTAGATCAATCGTGACATCCAAGAAGTTCACCACGCTGAGGTTAGTTTCTATGGTGATTTTAAGGCCAAAGTCGTTGACGGTGTGTATGCTGTCTTTTCTAACCCTACCTAAAGTATGGTCGTTAGCGCCTCTGGAGATGGCTAAGGCATCATCTCTATATAAGCCGAAGTGGACAGAGGGGCATTTATTACCCAGGGTGTCCAGAATGTAAAACCCTATTAGGTCGTAAATATCGGTACTGCTGTATGCCCCCATCGCGATGTTGAATGAATCTTCCGGGTCAGTTCGTTTGACCCAGGTTGAAGCCTGGTTGAATGGCAACGTTTTCCTAGCGTGAATAATTATATCTATTAATATCCAAGCTGAAATTATATAAGAGCTACCTACATTAGTTTCCTATCGTTCTATGCAATATATTCCTCTTTCTCGCTATTCTGCAATAATCATAATTACTAAAATTCCATAAGGAAAAGTTGGGTGATGAAAGAAGACGACCGCTAGCAGACAGGCATACAACTTTCACTAGTTCACCTTTCTCTAACAAAGGCCATTCTGCCTTCTCTCTCCACTGTAGTGGGGTTTAGATATAAAGCGTAACAAAATTGGGGACTCGTCCGGGATCGAAACCATTAGAAACATTTTGTAAAAAAAAAAAGAAAAAAAAAGAAAGAAAGAGAGAATCCATTTGTGTTTTCTGCTTAATTTTATTTTGTTTTGCAAACGAGTTAACTGAAACCAGCAATGAATGAATAAATAAAGGGAAAGAAACTGTCTTTTAAGCTAGAGGTTTTTCTTAAGTCCTCTACCTCTCAGACAGTCGGTGCCTTGCGCAAATAGGATTTGTTAGAAATTTCTGCGCATTTCCAACTTGAGGCTAAATCTGCTATGAGGAAATTTCAAATTTTGAAAATCGTTTTGAATCATTTCGATGATGAGGGACTTTTCGGACATGTTGTTTTGGAGATGGTAAAAAAAGAACCTTCAGACCATTTGGAAATGAAAAGACTTGAAGTTCAATTAGAATTGAAAAAATATGAAATTGAGCCTAAGAAGCTAGAAATTCAAAAGGAAATTGAGCTTAAAAAATTAGAAAATTCTTTTTCTCCTTCACACCCTTCCTCTTTCGAAGTTGCGAGACATGCCTGATTGGTTTCTCTTTTCAATGGAAAAGAGGTGGACAAGTATTTTCTGTATTTTGAAAAAGTTGCTGAGAACTTCAAGTAGCTTAAGCAGTCATAGACTATACTACTGTAAACTGTATTGAAAGGTAAGGCTCAGGACACATTTTCGGCCTTATCTGTAGAGCAGAGTTCAGATTATGATCTGGTTAAGATGACCCTTCTAAAAGCTTATGAGTTAGTGCTCGAAGCTTATCGAGAAAAACTCAAGAATGTTCATAAAAAGGACAATGCGACTTTTGCAGAGTTTGCTAGGGAGAAGTAAACTGTGTTTGATAGGTAGCGTAGTTCTAAGGAGGTCACAGATTTTGATAGTTAGAGGCAATTAGTTTTGATGGAGGATTCACAGGGATTCTTTTCGGTCATCGTCTTCTGGTCCAAAGGGCTTTTCCCTGGGTACAAGTTCAGGTCATGCAGGTTCCAGTGGTGACAGAACGGGTTCAAATTTTTCGGGCAGGCGGTCGCATTCCTCCGAGCCTAATATTCGGATTCCCACTGGTTTGGTCTTGTTTGTGCATATTGTAAAAAAACCGGGTCATTTGATTTCGGCATCTCCCAAACTTAATCAATCCATTGGTTCCCCAAATGCTTTTGCGTCTCTCGCACTTAAGCCTTTCTTTTCAGAGAGTTGTGTGTGTGAGAGTAAACCCAGATTCCATAGTTCGGAAGGAGTTTTGCCTTTTATTTACAAAGGTTCCGCGTCGCATATGGGTGATAATTCTACACCACGGCCCGTTATTCTTTTCAGGGATACTGGAGCTCTTCAGTCTCTGATTTTTAAGGATATTTTACTTTTTTGTGATGAGTCTTCACCGAACTTAGATATTTTGCTTCAGGGTATTGGTGGTAATTTTTCTGCTCTTCTTCTTTTTCTGAATTTAACTCCATATCTGATTTCTGGTGAGGTGAAAGTAGCCGTTCTTGACTCACTCCCAGTTCCGGGTGTCGTTTTCTTGATCAGAAATGATCTTTGGGTTCCAAGGTTGGTGCTGATCCTATTGTCACTGTTTGACCAGAGAGTTCAGTTAGTAGAGAAAAGTAAGAGGATAATTTTCCCGGTATTTTCTCTTCTTTTGCAGTGACTCGGTCCGGTCGATGTCGAAAGGCATTTCTTCCAAGTCTTCTTTGCTGAATGATTCCATTTGTGATTTGTCAGATACTTTCATGGATCATCCTTTTTGTAAAGTAGAGGCTGATGACTTACCTTCAAAGGGTAGTGATTCTTCGGGTCTTCTTGATAGGTCGGATGGAGGGTCGGGAGGTGACCACATTCTTTCTAAAGAGCAACTTATTAATGCGCAGGGTGAGGATGCTGAGTTGCAGAAGTTAGCTAATAAGGTCGTTTATTTTGAGGAGGTTAGCAAGGTTCCAATTTGTTACTATTTTAGGGGTAGTGTTATGTTGAGGAAATATAGGCTGCCGGATATTCCTGGGGGGATGAATGGAAAGTGTACCAAAGTGTACCATCAAATTGTGGTACCAAAATTATTACGAATTCATGTAGTTTCATTGGCACATGAAAGTCCCATGGCAGGTCATTTAGGTGTAAATAAAACTTGTGTGAAATTTTTGGCACATTTCTTTTGACCTAGTTTGAGACAAGATGTGGCTGAATTTTGTAAAACCTGTCATGCATGCTAAATGGTTGGAAAAACAAATCAGAAAATCCCTCTCGCTCCTTTGATACCTATACTGGCTTTTGTAGAACCTTTCAGTCGGGTTATCATTGATTGTATTGGTCCGCTACCCAAGACAAAGTCGGATAATCAGTATCTTCTCACTATCGTATGTGCTTCTACCAGATTTCCTGAAGCTATTCCTCTTCGTAGGATTGCCGCTCCTGTGATTGCTAAGGCTTTGATCGAGGTTTTTTTTTTTTTTTTTACCTTAGTTGGTTTGCCAGATGTTCAATCTGATCGGGGATCAAGTTTCGTGTCTAAAGCGTTTCGGCAGGTTATTTACTGGTTGGGTATTGGTTAATTGCATTATCATAGTCTTTGTAACAGAAAATTTCTTTTCCTTAAGAGGGAGAAAATGTTACGAGAATGTGTTTATAGTGGATTTCATTTGGGCATATAGATTCGAACCTGAATCTATAGAATTCGCCTTTAAATTACAACAGTATTTTCTCACACAAAAACCAATAGTTGACACTAGTTACATTGACCACATGGCCTTGCCAAGTCGATTTATGTCTTTTCCACTTAACTGTTTTGACCTCTTCTATGCCACCAAAAGCTGAAATTAAGTAAGAGCTACCAACATCAGTTTCCCATTGTTCTCGGTGATATGTCTCTCTTTCTCGCTATTCTGCAATAATTATAAATACTGAAATTCCATAAGGAAACGTTGGTTGGTGAAAGAAGACGACCGCAAGCAGACAGCTATGATAAGAGTTGGTGAAAGAAGACGACCACGAGCAGACAAGGCATACAACTTTCACTAGTTCACCTTTCTCTAACAAAGGCCATTCTGTCTGTCTGTCAGTCTGTCTGTCAGTCTGTCTGTCTCTGTCTGTGTGTGTCTCTCTCTCTCTCCATTTGCAGTTGTCTAAGTGAAAAGGAAGCGCGAAAGTATCATTCTGTCTTCCTCCTTCTCGCTATCACTTCATCACTGTCTTTGGCTTACATTTGGATATGAACAAATGACCTTACTACAACGGCACGTGTCTCATACATACGTGCATGCATACTTACATACATACATACATACCATGTCTCGGCACCGGCGGCCGTTTTGCCTTTGTAGTGATTATATATTAAGAAAAAATTGGCAAAAATTGGCAAAAATTGGCGAACAGAATTGGTAGCTAGATAGTACCGCTACGCCTCCATATATACAACTATGCATAATGTACACATACACTTACGTGTAATCTTATACGTCATAAGTTAAGTTTCTATAACCTAGTGCAGCCATAAATGGTATTATAATGAAGGAAGCAACGATAACTGTGATTGATATACGATTAGTAAGTAGCCACAATTCATAGATAGCACATACTTAGAGATAAAAATTTAATCTGATATCTGAGAAAAAAGATGCCATTTTCTTTTCTTTTGATCATAAATTTGGTTTGAGAGTAGTCTTAATTAATTTTAAACGTTCTACTAAAGTATTAACAATGCGATATGTTATTATATCGAAACATTATTGTTGAATAACAGTAATTCAAAATAATATCAAGTGTTGAAACCACTTAAAACTTATGACAAATTCTGAATATCGTGTAGAAATCATTTCAAAACATTGCTTTGATTATTGTGTATTGTAATTATACAATCTCAGCCTGTTGCATAAATATCAAAACAAGCGAAAGTGTACGTAAGGGAATTAGGTTTATGCTTCGTGAAGAGCAAAACTTCATCATCTTTGAACTTTAAATTTCAGTGTGAACTTTTAGGTTAATAATTCAATTACTCGTATCCCAAATTGATATTGAGTTCATGGGCTGTGTTCCAAAACACAAGGAATCAGTCTCAAATGAAAGACCCACTTAAACTGGAAAATTGTGTAGAATTATTCCAATTTCTTTCCAATTGCAACCAATATTTCTGATATCATTAAGTATATTTTTATACTGTCACTTTTCTAAATTCCCCAACAGAAGTACTCGTGTTTTCTCTGTCGATTTTTCTACTTTTAACCCACAGACACGATATCATTTTCTCTTTCTGTCTCTCATACACACTTACTCATACACACAAAAACACTACTTACCCTCTCACACACAAACACTGTACACACATGCAAGCATAAATAAATCTTATTTCATTTAATGTAAATATTCACATGATGTCGCACACCGAATTAAATAATTATTCTACGAAATAATGTTTAAATTGTATTTCTTATGTAACATTTATTGCCAATATATGATGCATCGGAGGTTTTCTGTCCTGTATATGTTCAATATTTTCTTCAAATTTTAAGCTTCACTCTCAGACGAAATGAATATTTTAAGATACTCTTTTTGTAAAAAAAAAAAAATTAATGATAATCGCAGCAACGCATTAAATTTGTAATACCAATACATTAACACTAATAATACAACTTGGAATGTTAAAAAAATGCTTTAATAGCTAAAGCGTGTTTCGATGAAGAAAATCTCAACTTCTATATAGTCTAGATGTAAGTAGACTTAGAAGTTATAGACAGACTTATAATACAGACAAAAAGGTATAAGAAGAAGCTTTTAAAGCATATTATTTTAGATCTTTCAAATATTTATATCCAATATTTTAAAGCTTTAAATCATTTATATTTTGCTGATATATTTCATTATTTTCCAATGACATTTTTTCATCTATTTTCCAATCAAGACACTCAAATGGTCAACGTGGATTTTAATCTTTTAATATATTTATATTGAAGTATTTTTTATCATTAACTATAATACTCTATAGCAGTTCGGGAAACCTTGAGTGTATAGTACGCTTAGAAGTATATTTGTCCTTGCGCAAAACATGCAAAATTATATAAATACATTCCTCTGAGTGAGTGTGCGTGTGCTTGCGTGCGTGTATGTAGTTTTGTACCATCATGAAGCTCGTTTGTCTCAGTCAGAATTATATAAGTATGTTGTCTCTATTTTTGCGTTGACTCCACCCTTCGTCATTTAATGTTGTTATTATTCTATATATTACTCTAACACGCCCAGATATGCACACATTTACTCACACATGTCAACTAAGTCTAAATTTTCTAGAACATATATACCTTGAGGCATATGCGTTCAATCTGTGAACAGCATTGCAGAAAGGTTGCCAAAGATCACCAGATATGTTCGACATAATGCTAGCAATTTTTACATTTTTCTACGTATTAGTGTTACCTCTTTCTCGATGCGCCGAAGAAAACTACTGAAAGAAATTTTAAGTTCTGTATCTTTTCTTGTAATTATGCCACCTAGGTAATCATAATCAATATTAAGCAATTTAGTCAGGGATCACCTAGCCTAATTGTACAGAGCGCTCAGCCAAAATTTGAGATGTACAGGGTTCGATTTTCTGTAGCGGCTTGCTGGTCACTTTTTAAATAAGATGGCGAGCTGGCAGAATCATTAGCACGCTTGGCAAAATGCATAGCGGCATTTCGTCTGTCTTATTTTTTGAGTTCAAATTCCACTGTGATCGACTTTACCATTCATCCTTTCAGAGCCAATAAAATAAGTACCATTTGAGCACTGGGAGTGGAAGTAATCGACTTACCCTTTTCCTTGAAATTGCTGGCCTTGTGCCAAAATATGAAATCAATATTAAAAAAATTGGCTAATTGAAAATAAATGACTACATTCAAAATAGCATCAGGAAATGCTGACTTGTTAAAATGGAAAAGGAAATATATGTTGTTGTGGGCTCGTAGTTGTTTTGTGCTTTAGCAGAGATGAAATAGCAAAATTATTTTCTTTATCACTCTTAACATTCAGTCAAATTTATCAAGTATTCAGATTTATTTTTCTATACTGAAGGTATATTTTTCATTCTTCCTCCACGTTCCGTCTACTTTTCTCACTGTGTGGTAGGCTCTCTTGAGTTTGCATTCATTAGTTCCAAATGCTTTGCCTGATTGCCCATGCTTATTTTCCCACTTAGTACAACTCTCGTGTCACACAAATGACGTCTCACGAAACCTAGTCCATTGATTACTCGTATTTTCTACCCCATTCCACACTTATTTTCTTAGACATTATTTCTTCATTCCGTTCGCTCATTTATATTTTTGCAGCCCCTTAATATGATCTACATTATTTTCAAACGAACAAAGCATCAAACTATTCATACTTTACGTATTACTAAACCCACTGTAATTTTGATTCAGTCTGGATACTTACACAGATAAATAAACATGTGCGTATATATATATATATATATATATATATATATATATATATATATATATATATATATATATATATATATATATATATATATATAGGAAAATTATGAGTTAGAGTTACGCAACTATCAAAGGGATATCTGTAGGTACTACTGGTGTCTTACCTCACTATGTATAGTCCTAGCTATTCTAGCTAAAAGGTATGCAGTAGTTGGAATTTAAAGGTAAAACCGTGGTTTCATATATATAGAAAAGAAAAGAAATGGAACAATAATAAACAATGAGAAGTTGATCATTGGTATTAAAAGGTCATAGTTTAATTATAGTTCAGAACCATTTACAGCTGTTTCTGTTTATCAAATCAAAATAACCTTGCATTTATCTCGTCCCCTTTAACAAACATTACCAGAATGATTTAGAAGAATATAAATAGGAGAAATAGGGAAATGAAAAGAAAAGAAAAAGGAAAAGGCAAAAGAATAAGGAACAAGCAAAAGAGAAAGGGAAAAGTTCGTTAAGTCTTTAGGCTTAAATTTTAGTGACTTTTTGGGTTCCACGTATATGTACGTTTCTTCAATTAGACTAACGGAGCAGTAAATGGGGGGAAATGACTAGTTGACCGGCGTTGTTAGTTATACCTGATGGAGATATCCGGTGTTATTAATTGTAACCTGTAATGATGGTATTAGTAGTATTTAGAGAATAAGAATTTATCTTTATGCAAGCATGTTGTATTTTCTCGTCTCGTTTATTAAGTAATTCTGATTTGGCCATTAAAATGGAGTATTTCACATCTATGCATAAATTACAGCGATTATTATTAAGGTTGTATGAAGATGTTTGGCTAGGATACGCCATTCTAATCTATAATTAATGTTATTGTCCTTCAGTTCCCCAGATGTAACTACTTAGTCCGGTAGAGATCGCTTTACTTCTATTTCTGAAACTTGAGCGATGGGAATTATATCTATATATGCGTGCACGTAAACTTATATTTGTGTGTAAGTGAGTATGTTTTTATGCATATTGGTTCGAGCAAGATGTTTACACTTTGTAATTATGAAATCTGATACTACTGGATAATGATGAAATTCTAGAAAACTTTATTTTGAACGGGAGTGAAAGACACGATTATTCAGTTAGCCTCTAACGTATATAAACCCCCAATAAATCGAAGTAGGTTACATTCGTATTAATAACCGATAATAATTAAACTTTCCGTGCGAATAACTGCTTAACTCTCACGTTTCTAATTACAACAGTATTAAAAATAGCTTGAGATGTCAATATTAGAAACAGAGTTAGTAGCAGCAGGGATAGGATAAATAGTTATTAGATGCAGCAATAATAATATTAAGAATCATATCGTACCAACAGTTTTGAAATAAGAAGAAAATATAGATTCTTCAAGAAATATACGCATCATGTATATTCTGCTTGCACGAAACAACACAAGTTACTTAATTACTACATCTAACTATTGTTTACTGTATTCCTATGGACCAAAATATAATTAAAAAAAGCAAGATATTCTCTTTATTTCTTTGACAAATTTATTGACATATTTACAGACCATAATTGACTAATATTTCTATTTACATTATATTTCTGCTAAAAATAAAATACACCCTCAAGACTCCATCAACAACCTATATCTGATTATTCAATTTAACATCTCAGTATTACGTTGCTTCTCAATCACATGACTTGGGTTTAACTCCATATGTGGAACCTTGGGCAAATGTTTTCTACTATATCATCGGATCGACCAAAGCTTTCTGAGTGGATTTGGTTGACTGAGAGAAACCCGTCGTATATATATATATATATATATATATATATATATATATATATATATATATATATATATATATATATATATATATATATATATATATATATGTGTGTGTGTGTGTGTGTGTGTGTGTGTGTGTGTGTATACATGTATGTGTATATATGTGTGTGTATGTGTTTGTTTTGTCCCCCATCACGGCTTGACATGACAACCAGTATTGGTATGTTTATCTCTCCGTAAAACTTGCGGTTCGACAAAAGTGACCGATAATATTAATACCAGGCCGAAAACAAATGCACTGGGGCCGATTCGTTCGACTAAAATTCCTCAAGGTGGTACTCCAGTATGGTTGCCGTCTAACGAATGAAATAAGTAACGATAAAAGATAAATACTGACAATATCTTCCTCGAAAACATGTCAAGAAGGAAAGCTAGATGATTCAACAGCTTAATAGAAATGATTTTAGTTTTACATATACTCCGCTGGACCATTGTATAAATTTACAAGTAAATAGTAAATAATATTATTCCCATCATTGTACTAGCAACAACAGAAAATTAAATGTTGGTATTCTTAAATACTGCATGTACATACATGAATATATACATACACAAGTATAAATACTTGCACATACACATGTATACATTTTATGTATATTACACACTAAGAAATTTACATAAACAAAAATATAGCTGACAGGAAAGTAAAAATTCTCTTTGTTGATATAATACATGCACATCTGAATAGGTTCTCGTCTGAGTTAAACTATCTCAGTCAGTCTTTGGGCGATACAAGAACAACACCTTCTACGGAGTGAAATCTAGACGCCTGTAGAGTCATATTTATACAGAGCCTTAGATTTTTGCATATTTTATTTCAAGTCTTGAAAAGTGCATAAAACATCTTATATCCTCCATGTTGAGATAGATTTTATAAGAAACAATTCCCTTTTCAGAACTTTCAGAAAGGAGATGTGTTATTGTCTTCATATTGTCGTTGAATAGTGATAAAAGTGAGAATAACGAAGGATCCCTGGATTTGAATTATTTAAGTTGCATACGAATTTCATGTAAGTCCGAGCGAATTAGGGATGAGGTATGTTTGTGAAGTTTGTGAAAGGTGGGAAGAGTTAATGTTTGCGGGATAGTAGGAAAGTATTGTGTAGAATGTGAAAACTAAAAACACTAAAAAATAAAATAAAATTAGGTCGAAATTTATAAAGAGAGTGTAATGCTGTACCATAATAAAATGCTCAATGTTTTCCAGACCTCTATACACTTGCATATTCCGATTTTAATATATTTTCTTCAACGTCCTTCCTTCGTGATTTGCAAACATCCAACTCACAACTGAAGGATGTTAAAAATTTCAGCCGCTTACAGCGGAACAAATCTGTTCGAATGCAGGTTCAATACCTTATATGTCTCCGACAATAGTATATGCATCTAGATTTCTTTTCGTGGAAGGTACTTGTCTTCTTGTAGGGCGTGAAAATTGTTTGGGTATTACTATTCCAAAATAGTAATACCCAAACAATTGATAGTAATAGTGTTAACCTATATATTATTTCAGTTTCAATATCTATCTATCTATCTATCTATCTATCTATCTATCTATCTATCTATCTGTCTGTCTGTATGTCTGTCTGCCTGCCTGTCTGTCTGCCTGCCTGCCTGTCTATCTACTCATCTACCCATCTGTCCATCTATTTGTCTATCTGTCTACCTGTCTGTCTGTCCGTCTGTCCGTCCGTCTGTTCTGTCTAATGTATGTATGTATGTATGTATGTATGTATATATGTATATATGTATCTCTCTCTCTCTCTCTCTCTCTCTCTCTCTCTCTATCTTTGTTTATCTATTTATCAAAGCATATATATACGTGTGTGTATGTACGCATATACACATCTCTTTTAAGGTTGATTGCCTACCTTCGTCTATATATACTCGGCCATTTGTCATTTGCGGGTTCATTTTCACAAAAAATTTCGAAAACAATTGTTTCACAAATAAATGTTTTTCGATAACGATATTTGAAGTGTTGCTCTTGCTCAAGATACTTACTGCATCCGGTGGGGAGCGTCCAACTCAGGTTATGGGGGAGGGGGCAGTATAGAGGTAGTCTTGAACTAATACTACTCCCAGGATCGTTCTTGCTTGGAGTATGGATATTAGGGTCTCAGTTATGTGTCACTGCTAAGGCACACAGTTCACGGAAGATATCTGTCTCTTAGACATATGTCACACAGGCCCACCAGTATATGGTCACACTTCGTTTTATTCATTGTGTATCCATCACATGCATACTTTTAATCCTTCGCTCAATGTACACCAGCACTTGGTCCTTGTGTATGTAGAACAGAGTAGGCTTTAAAACTAGGGATTGGTTTCATCGTACCTCACCAGTTTCTTTAGAACTGAAAAGTATGTTGGTTGATACTGTTTTTGTTTCTACGTCTAACTTATTAAAAGAGCTGCAAGCGATTTAACCGCCTCACCTCAAGTTGTTGAACAGATGTAATGTTACCAAGCAATAAAGTGTGTACAGATATAAATACTTTCAAATATTTTTCGTATCTCCCTCTGCCATCTGAATTCAAATCCTACTGGTGCTGAGATTGTCTTTCTTTCCACTGGGTTTGATAAGAGAAGTCTCAATTTTAAACAGGGTGCTATTGAATCAAACAAATACTCCATAGCAACCAATCGATTTCTGACACGGTATGAAGTAAATATTTGCTGACATCGCAAAATAAAATTCTGTACAGTTTCTTATTCTTAAGTAATATGGAAATCATGTTAGAAATATATACACAAAAAAACAAAAAAACAAAAAAAAACACAGAATAGCAAAAGGAAACATCAAACGAAACGTCATATTAAATATTAGAATTTCGGAAAGCAGCTATCTATTTTTGTATCATTATTTTTAATACTAAAGCAATTTTAATCAGTGGATAAAACTTAACATAACATATTAGAGAAATACGTTAAAAGTAATTCTAGTTTTAGTGCACTTCCTATGTTGTCGTCATTAAGCGTGGAGAGCTGATTTGAGAAGGAACAGATTAAACAAAAATGAGAAAATACACCATATTATCTTCTTTTTCGTTTATTTCACCTTCTCATATATATATATATATATATATATATATATATATATATATATATATATATACCTGTTATCTTTAATCTTTTACTTTCAGTCGTTAAAGATCGGCTTTGCATTCATACATACACATACAAACACATGTATGTAGTTATGTATGTAGCTGGTTCACGATGAAGAGCTGATATACTGCTCCCGCTGCTAGAATGTGGTAGGGCTTCGGTCCCTGTTCGCAATTTATCGGATGCAGCTCTGCATCGTTAACCAGATAGAAGAAATGTCCTCTTGGGGTTAAAACAATTACAGTAGAGTTCGTTCGAACGGACAGCCATGTTGATGTGGCTACGTATATTACTTGTCAGTACAGCCACTGCGTTGATCTCTTAGAGAGATTTTGGAATGAGCATATTTACTCGTTCCAAAATTAGCGACAGCCGTCTCTAGCAGACGAGATGTCCAGTACTGAAGGGTTACAGAAGTAGCTCGAAACCAGGACTGTTCCACTGGTACTGTCGCTAGGAGGTGGTAGGTGTTCGCTCCCCTGCTCGCAATTTATCGGATGCAGCTCTGCATCATTAACCAGCTAGAGGAGATGCCCTCTTGGGGTTAAAAAACTAACAGTAGAGTCTGTTCAAACGTTCAGCCATGTTTAAGTGGCTACGAATATCAATTGTCAGTACAACTACTGCGTTAATCATTTAGAGAGAATTTAGAACTAGTTTTTTTACTTATATATATATGTACGTATGTGTGTGTGTGTGTCTGTGTGTGTGCGCGTATATGTATATATATATATGTATATACATTGTATATATATATATATATATATATATATATATATATATATATATATATATATATATATATGTATGTGTATATATATATATATATATATATATATATATATATATATATATATATATATATATATATATATATATTTATATATATATTTATTTATATATGCGTGTGCATGTCTTTGAGAGAGTGAGAGATTTATAAGCTGACCCCTAAATATCATTTTCAAGAACATTAGTTTCCTAGTTGGCAGGCGGATTATTTTATTGTGATCTTTATTACGGTGAAGTAGCTCTATAAAATCCAGTAATCTAAAGAAAAAGAATATTTTCCATTCACTAAGTTAAACCTAGAATCACCTAACGATTTCTTGACAGAAATACATTCTAGTTATAACATTTCTTCTTTCAGAATGCGCAATTTGTACAAAAGGAAGTGAAATAACTGCAACTGGTAAATATCACTATATGGCTTGCCTGGGACTTGCCACTACATTAACAGGGATATAATATGCTGGAAAGATTAGAGTTAGCATTTCTGCATGAAAACATAAATGAAAAGTTTTTTCTCTCGAATTCAAGACATCACCGCTTAGTATCAGCAGCTAGAGCTTTTCAATTACGTATAGATGATACTAAAGTGAAAGAGCTTTCTGTACCAATACTCTATTTTATTGTAGAATTACATTCCCCATTGTCGTTTTCGAAAGTGAAGAATTACTGATTCTACTCTCTTAGATGAAAACAAATGTATGAGATATGTGTTCCAAAAAGTTTCCTCAATTTACCGACATATATAATCTTACTCATGATATCCTTTGTTACTACCTCTGTTTGGCATATTAATTCTTCAGACATATATTTTAAGACGACAATTTGTCATATTTCCACAATTACATTCCTGTGCAGTGTTGTGTGAGTGTGTGATATAGATGAAATTTTTGCAGTTCAATATATATATTAGCATATATGGTTCATCAGTTAAAAAATTTTAACAAATTGTTATTCAAGATTTTTGTGATATATATTTGAAACGAAGAAACTCGCACTAATCAGGGTTAAGAAGATCTTTTCTATATTTGAGGTAACATTTAATCCATAAGGAGGTTTATATCAAATTATCTCACTATTCCCTGTTTATTACTATTTGATATAACTTGTATTATGCATTTCCTGTCGTAAACATCATTTCTAGCTTGAGGAAGTTTAATCAATTTTTTCTATGTGATCAAGGTTGGATACACATCTACTAATATTGTACATACCATGTGTTATAGCCGTGGTTACATTTTGTATAAGGTGTTTTATAACGGTTGGCTGGAATTCCTCTTTACACATAGGAATTCTTCGTATTTACACTGCGTTTACAAATAATGTTGCAAGCAGAAAAAATTACTGTCTTCAGCTTTGTAGTTATTTTAACTTTCATCTTGCTTTCTTTACAATGCGAATTAGTGTATTACTCATTTCCTCATTCATATATATCACACTTATTTATAATACGAAAAAAAGAGTTACCCGTCAAACAATGCGACCTCATTGTAATTTGGCCGAAACATAACTAAGTTATCCATCACTTGATAAATCACATGCAAAAGAAGGATATCGGGTTCGCTCAGTTCACATTTTTGATTTAGATCAAGAACCAACTGCAATGTTTTGTTTCTTTCGAATGATAAGAGAGTAAGCAGTGTTACAATAAAATGCAGTAAGTTTGAAAAGCAGCATCACACAATGATCACCGTATATACTCCCATTTCTACACCGTTGAGAAGTCCATGAACATTACACACACTGGTGATATCTGAAAATAAGAGTAGAAATATTTTTATTCCTGGTTCATGCAAATACAAACATCAATGGATGTAACTTTGGCTTCCGAATGTCAGACAGTTTAAATTACAAGATGACGCTGAAATAAAATATATCTCCTTTGATTACTATCATGAATATAAACTATTTCAGTCCACTTTTAATTGCAATCGAGGCTGCAAATTACCATCCATACAAAGCACAGACTCTTGCCGTGTGTGATGTGGTCTGGGTTATTCAATGAGACGATGTATATACACAATCACACACACACAACGTATGACAACTACTGATTGTCCTATATTATATATATATATTTATGTGTGTGTGTGTGTGTGTGTGTGTGTGTGTGTGTGTGTGTGTGTGTGTGTGCGTGTGTGTGTATACGTATATATGTGTATATATATGTACATATATGTATATAAAGTAGTGCTTAGGTTCAGACTTGTGCGGGTAGAGAAGTAAATGTAAGGATAAGCAAGTTTGGCAGATCAATATACAAAGTATTTCAAAATCCATCCTTGATCTTCTTTCTGTCAACACTTCATATGTCAGATCTTTTCCCTGAAGACGGACGCTCGTCTCATCCGACGATGAAATCTGCTTACAAACATTATTTTGGACCACCGAGCCCCGAAAAACAGCTGTTGGATTTGTAGTGCTTTTCTTGAATCTCTTTAACTCTTGATATAATTTCTATTCTATTTAATCGGACCTTTGTAATCGGATCTACATGTATGTATGTATACATATATGTATTTATGGATGTGCATAAAGGCGGTAGTGTGGGGCTTGATATCTTATATGTTTGTGTTAGATAATTAACATAAATAAAAATAGAAAAAATGATTTTCCTATTCACTGATCTACTCTTCACAATTTCAAAATTGCAGAAAGAAAACTCCTTAAATATGTCATTAATGAAGTTTACATGTATTCCCTGTTGATTCTTACTACAATTATATTACAGATTCCATTAAATTTCTCAATATTCTTTTCCAGATTTCGTAACTTCTGCTTTACTTTTTTTCTTGTTTTTTTTTTGTTCCATCTCGTCTCAATATACATCACATTCATTCACTATAATTAAATACATCAGCTTCATAGCTTATAATCAAGTAAATTTTAAATGGAAAATATACTATGTCACTGTTGCAATTAATATTTTAATATTTCAACAATAGAAACCAAATTCTAATGATGGAAAGTCTAAGTAAAATCAGACAAAAATAGAATAAAAGAATATCGATTTATTACATACGGACGAAAGTAAATTATATTTAAGCTCAAGACCAAATTCTATATCAGTATAGCAAGCTGAATTGAATTAAATGTATTATTGTCATTTTGAATTTTACGAACCATCGAGGGTTGAAAAGCAAAGTAGACAGCATTGAAACTCGAAACCAGAAGGAAGAAAGACTAATTTAAATGCTATAATGTATTTCCTTCTAAAATGAAATGTAATGAATTGTCATTACAAAAGTATTACAACGTGAATTTACAAATGTAATACACTGGTTAATCTAATGTTTAAATTTGAAATATATACTGCTGTCTGTCTATTTCTCTCTGTCATCTGTCTATCTGTCTATCTATCTATCTATTCATGTCTATATGTATGTATGGATATCTGTATGCATGTGCGTGTGAGTGTGTGTACGTGTGTGTGCGTGTATGTATGTACTTTTGTTTCTCTTGGTGCTCATACGCATTTGACTGCGATTATACTGAAGATCAGTCTTTAAAGGTTTTAGTCATGTACGCTGACTCAATATTTTGTGTGGTGCTTATCTCAACATACTCATAATCACGAAATACAGGATAATCACTGGTATAAAGGAAATTCATTCGACAAAACATGTTGCACGATATTTCTGTTGGAATACGCAGCGTCTTACGTGGGAAGACGCCACATACGCAAACACACATATACTCATATACTATAAATATCAATTGCCTAGTTTTCTGTGACTTACGGCAACGAGTGTTATAGCTGATTCGATCAACGGAAGAGACGTCTGCTGAAATTAACGTGAAGTGGTTGAGCACTCTGCCGACACGCGCATCTTTAACATAGTTCTCGGAGAGATTCAGCATGGCACAGAGTATGACAAATCTGGTCCTTTGAATTACATGTACAGCTTATTTTTGCAACCTGAGTGGACGGCAGTCAATTTCTTTGTCTATTTAGCTATATTACCACAAATTTCAGAGTATGTACCTAACGAAAATTGTGTATTTGTTTCCATATTTAATTTTTGTTTGAATTTACAAAAAAAAAAACAAAAAAAAAAAAACTATTGGAACAAGTATTTGTGTGACATTGTCACGTACTCTGCATTTGCTGTTGCTATTTTTAATGAAGTAGTTTTAAAAAATAGTTACACATGCAATAGAGATACGAAATAAAACGAGAATATTTTAAAAACAACTTCTTGTTGTTTAAGCCAAGTTCAGTCTCATTCAACAACTCGTTTTCATGGGTGTCACCTTGGAGCAGAATCCAGTGTGCTTTTCCATTTTGAAAGAGTATGATTTGAGGGATATGTGACTGCTAATTGTAGTTTGTCAAAGACCAAGTTAAGCGTCGTTGATTAATACGAATTCCAGATTGAATAGAGAAAGAGAGAGGGCGAAAGAGACAGACAGACAGAGACAGGTACATAGATAAACAGACTGATAGAAAGAGAGAGTGAGAGAGATACATTTCTTTTATTAGCCACACATGGCTCAACGAAGATGGGACAAATACAATGTAGAGCTTTTCTTTTGGGGAGGGGGAGGAAAAAAAAAGGGGGGGCGATCAAAAGGGATCGTAGGAAGGAAAAGGGGGTAGTTCGATCAAAAGGGATCAAAAAAAAAAGGGCGATCAATAGGGATCGTGTATCACACAGTAATGTTCTCGTGTAAAAGGAGGGGAGGACAGTTTAGGTTTGGCTGTGGAAAGAAAAGCCTACGGAAAAGACCACGGTAACCTTGGTCAATATTCTCATTGAAGAAACTATAACAGTAAGTGACTCTCTTTTGCCTTTTTGTTTTCTTTTTTTTTCTTGGATTTTTTTTTTTTAGTTCATAGGGTTATGCTCAAGATGGCTCCGTCGTTCACACGTGCCATCCTTGCTACATTCACCCATCTTTTTTTGAAGCATTCACTAGACAAGACTTCCCTTTCTACTCTCACCTTCCTCTTTAGGTGATACTTGAAGAAGTTGATGACAGATTGCCCAGATAGGAAAGTCTTTGTCTCTAGACCTTTCAGTCGCGTCCACCATACACATTCTTTCGCCATAGCCACAAGTACGATGAAAATAGCTCTTCCTTCCCGTTTAAAGGAAGGAGGCGCGACAATATTCACGATAGACTCGGCTGATAGACCGACTCGTCGCACACGCGATAGCAGTTGTTCGACGTAAGCCCACAGCTCGGAAATGGTGGGACACTGTACGAGTGCGTGCAGAACGGTTTCGTCGCTCTGCCGGCATCTCGGACAGGTCGGCCCCGTGTTTCTCGAGCCATGCCTGTAGAGCTTATCCCGAACGGGTAGTGCTTCTCGATAGCACTGCCAGGCCAGGGATCTCTGGAAGTTGTCCATAGGTCCCGGTCCGAAGGTCGTCTTAAACAGGCGGGTCAGGTATTCCTCGTCGACGCCCAGGTTCGCCCCGAGATCGTCGTCGTACCTTCCCTCCACTAATCCACTATAGAATGCGTTAGTTGTGATGCAGTCGCTCAAGGTTGACCCGGGTTGTTGGATTTGCCGAAGAGCAGCGCGACACTCGCGGTGCCATTCGCCCTTCCTCGGCCTCTTCTTGATCCATGACTGCAGTTCGGTCATGGAGACGAGCTGCGGGAAAGCGCGCCGCACAAACGGCGCCCACACCTGTTCACCGTTGTCTACGTAGAGCCGGAGATGTCGCAGTCTCAGCGCGTGTCTGCGCATCATCAACCACGGCATGCGCAGTCCTCCTTTTAACGGGTGTTGGCAGCAAACGGATCGCCTAACCATCGGAACGCTTCCTTTCCACAAGAAGGAGAGAGATAATTCATAGAATCAGTGTAGGTTCAAATAAAACTATGCTAGGGGTCTTTGCTATATTGAATTTTTGAAACTTTATCTTGTGCCCAAGTACACTTTATTCTATGCATCTTTTAAAAATATTTCTCTTCTCTTCATTAAATGTTTCGATACCCTCATTGCTTCATATAGTGATTCGGTCTACACTACTCATCTTCTTAATCCGAAACCGTTTGCTCAGATTGTTTTATGTTAACTGCTACGATAATTATAACCATTTACTCACCCGCATCGATAAAAAAAACAATAATCAAGGATTTTCTGGCCGTAACCATCCAGTTGTTTCTACAAGCATTATTTATTAGTACTATATTATTAGATGATTCTTTTAAAAATGATAATAGGTTGTCATTTTAGGAAAATTTATTAATATTTCTTATAGATTCGAATGACTTTGAGAAATTACCTTGTTACTTAAATGTCTAAAATGATGTCTAGTAAATTTGTGTTGAGTTGCAGTTTAAGTTTCACCTGGCTTCTTATCCAGCCAGTTTGGATTCAAAAGGCTGTCAGTGAAACTTAAAGCCCCATTCAATACAAATGTTACGATAAATTTGATTCTCAACATTGAGACACGACATCACTAAAAGCTCGATTCTTTTCCTTAAACCTGCTTTAAAATACGTTCTACATGGCTTAATGACTTGTTGTCCAATGCTCCTTGCTGTTCTCATCTGCAGCTCATAATCCTATCAAACGAAATACAAGGCGTTAAATGATCATACTATGAAAAAATAATAGTTTTACGTTGTCTAGTATCAAAAATATATAAAGAATGTGAAGGAAACGATTACAAGTCAAAATATTTTCTTACGAATTTCTATTTAGGATATTCTCAATAGCTGCAATATATGTTGTATTTGCTTTTGGTTCTTCAATGAAAAGAAAAAGTAAATGAATGCAATATAACTAAGGAGAAGAAAATAAACAGAGAGTTAATAAAGCTACATCCATATATATATATATATAATAATAATATTATTAGGGACAAAATCCAAAATTACAGGTAAAAAACTCAATTAAAATCAATTTATAAAAAATTAAATTGAGCCTTATAGATAAAGTATATATAAAATATATATAGTTTTAGGGAAAATAACCAATTTTCAAGAACTCATCGATGAAAATCCACTATCACATATAGAAAAAATAATAATTAAAAGCACAATAAATGAGTATAATATAAAGTAAAGTAAATATCATAAGATAAATATAATAAAAAGATTACACGTGTTTCATAACCAATTTTCAAATAGAAAAGAAATTTAAATCGATTAAAATCAATTGAAATTATCTAAAATAAGTTCTATTCAAAAATATAGCTACTCGTCAGATCGTAAGTAGAACAATAATTAGATATATATCTCAACCAACAATAAGTACCAAATGAATTAATATGATATACTTATTATATAAAGATAGAAAAATTATTTAAAAAATATCATAATATCAAAATAATAACCATTCAATAATCATCCCTTCATCCATAATAATAACATGTATATTATATACAAAAAACATCTTACCTAAATTATCATTGTTTTAAATTATCATTGTTTTAAATACAAGTTGAACGAAGTTTAAGTTTAAAATAATAATGAAGATAAAATTAGTACATATTTAACCGGTGTAATAGTTAAAGCTATACTATTTAAAGCTAAAGACGTTTATTTAATTATGATTAAAGATCAATTGAATAATAGAAAAATACAAGATTATTTATTTCTACAAACGTAATAATAAAAAATATGAATGAAAAAATTATGAATGGAAAAAATTATGAATGAAAAAATTAGGAAAGAAAAGATTATTAAGAATAAAAGGTTAAACTTTATATATATATACAAAGTTTTGATTTAAAAAAAAAAATAAAAAAAAAAAAAACTTTAACGATATTATAAACTATAAAGATTAATAATTAATCAAATAATATTAATCAAAAATAATCGAAAATATATCAACACTATTCCAATCGAAGTTCTAATATTATGTTGAAATGAAACTATAACTCCTAAATAATATAGTGTTAAATAAGTTATCTATTAAAATAATCTATAAAGAACCAAATGAATAGTATAAAAACAAGAATACATATTATTTTCAAATAGTAGAAAATCTTTAGCAAAGTGAAAACAGTACTTATCCAAATTTTTCCGTAATTCATATATATATATATATATATAATGATATAAATTTACCTTATGTTATATAGGCTGATTTATCACTATATCGAAACCTTTGGTATCTTACTGCACCACATATGACGGAAATTAGACAAGTAAAAACGGAAATAAATTTTGACTTGTAGAGGATTGCCCGTAGTCACTCTTTGTTCTTAAACATTGCTCTTGCAGTATTTTGTGAAGAGCCAAGCAACATTTTCGAAGATATTGTAATTATTTTAATCGTGAAAAGACCATTGACATTTTCCACAGTGGTACAGATAATATCCTGAAATTACTTTCATGTTGCGATAAAGATCAAAGTATTCTTAAAGATAACTAGGAATATCCTTCCTAGTTACTTGCACGTATAAACGAGTAAATAATACTATATGTATATATACATTACATATGTAAACGTATATACATACATACATACATACATACATACATACATAATGCATATATATCTGTAGATAGATTCATAGATAGATTACCTATCTATCTATCTATCTATCTATCTATCTATCTATCTATTTATCTATCTATCTATCTATCTA